>NC_057009.1:6403554-6468063 GCF_000002595.2 Chlamydomonas reinhardtii | reverse complement strand
CCCTCCCCTCCCCTCCCCTCCCCTCCCCTCCCCTCCCCTCCCTCCCCTCCCCTCCCCTCCCCTCCCCTCCCCTCCCCTCCCCTCCCCTCCCCTCCCACCTTGTCCACGGCCCGCTGCAGCGCTGCGTTGCTGATGTCGTCCAGCGTGGCGTCCTGCCGCCCCGTCAGGCGCGGCAGCAGCACGGGCATGTGCATCACGGCCGACACGGGGCCGGCGTAGGTGCGGCACATGGCCTTGAGCTGCCACTTGCGGTTCCAGGACAGCTGTGTGGTGATGGTCAGCGGCGAGGAGGCGGCCTTGGCGCTCCACCACATGCCCACCACCTGCGGGAGGCCGGGGTTGGGTTGGGGCGGGGCGGGGAGGGGCGGGGCGGGGCGGGGCGGGGCGGGGCGGGGAGGGGTGGCGTGGGCTGGGGGGGAGAGGATTGGTGGCGTGGGCGGGGGGGGAGGAGAAGGCGGGGCGTGGGCGTGGGCGTGGACGGGGTGGTGTGGGCGGGGAAGGTGCGGTGAGGAGCGGTGCGGCGTGTGATGTGGTGTGTGGGGCACCAGAGGACTGCGCAGACGTGCGGTGTGGGTTGCTGGTGCAGGCGCGAAGGTGAGGGGCCTGGCAGGCGTCTCTGGAGGGCAAGCCGGACGGAACGACGACAGGCGGCGTGGCTGGCAGCATAGCGGCGAAGACCGGGCTTGGCTGAGTGTGGCGCAACTTGGCTCACATGAGCCGGGCAGACATCAAGGTTAGGAGGCACCGCAGATAGTGGTACCCTTGGCTTTGCGTGGCACGAACTGGGTTGAGGCCCCACCCGCCCCCGACCCATCCCTCTGCAACCCCCCATCCCCACCTTGAGGTAGGGCGGCTCGTCCGCCATGGCCGCACTCCAGTACGTGCCATTGTGGTTGGGCTGGTTCGAGTTGAGACACCCGACCAGCTCCTCGGCCGTCCCCTGCGCCTCGTACGCCGGCATGCCGCTGCGGCTGCCGTTGCTGTCGCTGTGGATGACTCGCCCGCCGTGCCCATTGCTGCCGTCCGGCCCGGCCCCGGCCTCTGCTGCGCCCATATCGCCGCTGCCGCTGCTGGTGCCGCCTGAGCGCGTAACAACGTGTCCTATCCGTGGCGTGACCGACTTGAGGAATGCGAGCGGCAGCTCCAGCTTCAGCTTGTCTACGGCCTTGGCAGCAACCGCCCGCGGCCCCGGTGGTTGCAGCAGAGGTAACGGCCCCGGCCCGGCTAACAAGAGGAGCAGCAGCAGCAGCGGCGCGAGGCGAGTGAGCGAGGGCGAGCTGAGGGTAGCTGCAAGGGTTCTACACCGAGTTGGGGTGGCGTGACCCCGGTGGTGGCACGCGTGCTGCCCACACGCGCGCCCGCCAGGCTGGGCTTCCATCTGTCGGTCAGCCGCAAAGCAACGGTCCGACGAAGAGGCTTGGGAGCTGCTCCCAGGCCCTAGGCAGCTGTGGAAAGCACGTCTGCCGTCGCAGCCGCCTCTCAATACCGGCTCCCGTGCCGAGGGGCCGTCGAGCTGCGACTGGGCGAGACAGGACGTGCCCGCAGCTGTCGCGTCCACGCGGGGTACCGAGCGCGGCGCCCGCCTGGCCACGTCCGCCGAGCTAGCCGTGCAATTCTTTGAACTTCGAGGGGCCATCGTAAAACCCGTCAGCGCACCACGACTAGGCCTAGAGCCCAGTCTTGATTGGAGCGAAGAGGATTCCAACTCTAGACACCGCGATACCTGTGTCAGGTAACATATACACGATCAGTATATGTGGATGTACCATTAACCGGGCAAAATGCGACGAGGACACTGTGAGGAAGTGGCAGGCAGGAGAAGCAGCGTGCCACCTGCGCCGAAGCAGCTCAAGTGCACTATGCATGCATACCTTGGCTATGGGCGCTACGCTACTTCATCCTTTCCCCATCAGCAGGTTCAGCGAGCCTGTTGCAGCATTGCGCTCTCTGTCGCCCTAACGCCGAGCCAGGGTTATAGCCAGCGGTCGCACGACGTATACTACCTATGGTATTTGGATTGTTTCCTAGCTTGGTGTGTGTGGAAGGTAGAGAGGTAAGTTAGGGCAGTATCTGATTCGTCCTGATTCTCGTGCCAAGTTGCCGTGTTGCCAGTGGCAGTCTATGCGCTTTGATCAAGCATGTAAGAGTGCTTGTGTGAAGGCAGCGCGTAGTCACCAGTGCACTCACCGGCTGTTACTGGGGTTGGTGCCGTTCAGTGCCGCTTCATCCGCGGCCGCATTGCCGCATTGGTCGGCGCCCTCGCTTCGATTACTGCCCAATTCAAGACTAACGCCGTTTCGTGATTGAACGCAGATGCGTATTGCATCGACTTTCAGGCGCCCAAGGACTTTTTAGGGTACACTCTTTTCATGCACCTGCGTGCCAGCGGGGTGCCGACCTTGGTGTCGACGCGCCGGTAACGCGCGCCGTCGAAGCGCGGTTTCGCCTCAGGGCGCTATAGATAGGCAAGGAGCGAGGCACATCACGGGGAGTTTCCATGGCACGCTTGGTGCTCTTTGGAAAAGGTAAATCGATTACGTACGACAAATGCCGAGGAGTCCGCAAGGGGAGGTCTGGCCGTCAGGGAGGCTCAGACTGGCTCACTCAGCACGCAAGGAGCTATGAAGTGTGCAGTTGTACACACAGCTATCCATTGACGTTCAGAGCCCAGCAATGTCAGTGTGTATACCGTATGGTTGCGACGTTGCGTGCGCGGTGGAAAGAGATGACCGCAGGGCTCACACTGCGGCCCCCACGCCCCACCCCTGCCGTGCGTCACACCTGCTCCCGCTCCCAGACAGGGTGTTGCCATTTGTCATTGCGCAGAGCGGTGCGGAGAATCTGTGAAACTCCAGCTCCTTACAACTTGCGTCACAACCGTGGGCACAATGATCGCTTTGTGCGACCAACGGTGATGCCGCCCCACTCCTTGCCCCACTCCGCTGAACCTGGCACACAACCTGCACCATATCTGCGGTGACGAGCATTACGCAAGTACGCACGGCGCCGAAAGAGACAGCCGAACACTGCTACAACTGCACTCAGCCTCCTGCATACTCATCTTGGTGCTGTTGCCCCCAGGCCACCCCCGCTCTGCCTAAAATGTTAGTCCTTTTGTTTTTGTCAATCCGCGCTTGCAGCCGTCACCTGCGCATCAGAGTCACGTCCTGACCGCACACGCCCTGTCCTGGCGGCACACGCCCTGTCCTGGCGACACACGCACTGTCCTGGCGGCACACGCCACGCCCCCTGCCTCACCGCAGCGCACCCAGAGCACCCTGCTCACGCGCGCACCGCCTGCCCTGGCACACCCGCGCCCGGCGCCCCCGCTGCTGCCACCGCTCCGGCCCCCGGCGCCGGCGCCTTGGAGCCCAGCAGCCTCTTGAACATGACGTTGTCCGCCAGCGCCGCCTGCACGTCCTTCACCATGGTGCGCAACGTCAGGCGCGTGGCGGCGGGCGTGCGGCCCTCCTGCGCAGGGGCGGCGAGGTGACGGTGTGGTGAGTAATGACGGGAATGCAGGGGACCAGACTGATCATTCCAAGTGCTGCGCCCTGCGCCGTGCGCAGCGCATGCAAGCGCCCCTTCCGCTCTCCCCCGCATGCCGCAGCCGTCGGCTGCGCGGCCATGCCCAGGAACCCACCATACGCCCGCTCTCCCCTCTCCTCTCCTCTCCTCTCCGCTCCTTTCCTTTCCTTTCCTTTCATTTCCTTTCATTTCCTTTCCTCCCCTTCCCGCCGCGCACCTGCACTTTGAGCAGGCCGTCGCAGTCCAGCCCCGGCAGCGCGTCCGTGCGCAGCGCGCTCTCCGACATGGCGGGGATGTCCAGCTGGCGGCACATGGCGCTGTAGGCCGCGTACACGTCAGGCAGCGCCAGAGCCAGGCCCGCGTCACCCGCCAGAATGGAGCGGCTGGCGGGCGTGCGGGACGGCGGCGTCGCGCCGCCCGGCCCCGTCACGCCGCGAACGCGGCCGCCGGCTGTGGAGGGCGTGGCGCCGCCTCCGGCGCCGACGCCCTTGCCGCCCTTGGTGGGCGTGGGCCCGGCGGGCTGCGGCGCCTCGCCGAAGCAGGCGCCCGGGTTGGCGGCGCCCGCGGCCGGCCCCGGCTGCTGGTTGCCGATCTCGCGGAACGCCACTGCGTCCATGAACTTGGCCCGGGAGCCCGTGAACACCGCGCCGCCGGGCTGGAAGCCACCGCCGCCGGCGCCGCAGGCGCCACCGGCCCCGCCGGGGCCGGGGATAACGACGGCGGCTGCGCCGCCGCTCTCCGCGGCGGCGCGCGCGCCCACTGCGGTGGCTAGTGCCAGCAGCACCAGCTGCTGCTGCGGCGGCAGGCCCTTGATCTTGGCCACCGCGGCGGAGGCGCCGCTGCCGGCGCTGATGCGCTGGAGCGCGGTGTGAAGCTCGCGGATGCCTACCGAGGGACGCGGGTTGGCGGGGTTGGCGCGGTTGTGGTCCAGCAGCACGTCCAGCGCGGTGCGGCAGGCCTGCGCATGAGCGGGGAGGAAGGGGCGGGGCGTGGGATGGCGAGTGGGAGGGGTTGTAGATACCAGCCCAAACTAAACCAAACCCCATGCAATAGAGCGAGGAGGAGAGCGTGGTCGATGCTTGACAACGGAGTGGCACGCGACAATGGTCCCCATAGTCCCCAGGGGGTTGGGAGGCGCGAGATGAGCACGGGCTGGGAGGTGAGACGCAAGTGTGCTGATGCAGGGACGGCGATAGTGTGTTTGGACCCCCAAGCCAGGCCCCTCGCTCCTTCCCAAGCGGCGCTCCGCCCCTCGGCAGGCAGCCCACACCCCGCACCTTGAGCGCCTGGCGCAGGTCGCCGCTGCTGCTGCTGACGGACTTTGCCACCATGTCCAGCGCGCCGTCCTCAAACAGCCGCCGGCCACCCGGGTGCGCGCCCAGCTGCGCCTGCAGGATGGCCAACACCTGCGGCCCAGCGGGGGCAACATATCCCGCAGAACCCATCCGGTCAGCCGCGGAGCAACGCTGCAAGCTCACGTGCTCATACACGCCGACACGTACGGAGCACCGGGGCGCAACACGCACATGCAGTAGAGCCTGACTGGCTCGCAACACAAGCTGTGCGGGTGCGGCGCAAAGCCCGCAGCCCGGCGCACCTGCGGCCGGCTGTATGCGGTGAAGACCATGTGGCGGGGCGCCAGGCCGCGCGAGCGCAGCAGCGGCATCATGCGTTCCGTGAGGTCCAGGCTGTTAGCCACCGCCAGCAGCACCAGCGACACGCCTGCGCGCGCGTGCCCAAACACCAAACAAGCCGCGGAACGTAAGTATCCGCGCGGCGTGAGCACACAAGCACGACCAGCCGCGACGCCGCGCATTGCACAGTCCAGTAAACAAGGCTCCGCTGTCTGGACTCTCCAGCCAACAGCAATAGTGACGCAAGCATGGATGCTCTTACCGGGTGCGGAGGGCAGCTGGAACAGGCGCGCCAGGTCCTCGCCGCCGTCACGCCGCCGGAGCAGCCGGTCCACCTCATCCAGAACCACCACGAACACACGGCGCCGGGGGCCGGCAGCACCAGCAGCAGTCACCTCCGCAGGCTCGTCCGCGGCCTTACTGCCGCCGCGACCGCGCTTGGTTCCCGCTTTGGCGCCCTTGCCCTTGGCCGCCGCCGCCTGCAGGAGCGGTGCGAACACACGCAATGGGGAGTTGGGTTACGGCACGCGAGTGCCTGGCAGCGCGCTCCGCAACAAGTGTACACAGAGAACAAGAAATCGCGATGCGCACCTTGCCGGCAGCACCGACTGCTCCGGACCGCACGACGCTCAGCCGTGTCAGGCTCGACACCAGCGCCTCGTACGCCGCCGCCGCATCGGCCGCCGCGCCGCCGCCGCTCGGCGCTGGCGCCGAAGAGGCGGGTGCAGACGCCGCGTCGCCGCCGCCAGCGGCTGCGCGGCTGAGCTCGTCGTTGAGGCGGTTGCAGAGGGCCACGGGGTCGTCAAGCGTCATGCAGTTGACGGTGGCGGCGCAGAAGGTCGCGGCGGCGCCGCCCAGGGCGGGCAGCGCAGCCAGCAGCCGCGTGACGGTGTAGGTCTTGCCCGTGCCTGGTGATGTCAGAGAAGGGAAAAAGAAAACAGGTGTTGCGGGTCAGCAGGCCAGGCGTTGCTGCAGTGTAAATCGGCAGCGTGTGTCGTAGCGGGGGCACGCGCTTGGCACGCCGGTCGAGCCCCTACCTGGGAGCCCGCTGATGTAGACGGCCGTGCCACGGCCCGAGGTGCAGCACTGGTTCACCAGGCCGCATAGCTCCTTGAACTGCACCGCACGGCCGGCGGGCTCCGCGCCCGAGGTGCTGGCGCCGTTGCCGGCAGTGCCCGCGGCAGGTGCGGTCGCGGCGCTGGCGCTGTTGGAGTCAGGCGCGGCGCCGGCCGCTGCGGCGCTACTGAGCAGGGTGCCGGCCAGGGCGCCGGTCTGCAGCAGCCGCCGCACCTGCGCGACGGTCTGTTCCAGGGTCGTTCCGGCTGTGGGTGCTGCCACGGTGTCTGCCGCAGGTGCGGCCACTGCTGCCGTCGATGCCGGGTCAGCTGCAGAGGTGGCCGCTACAGCCGGCGCTGGCTTGGGGCTAGCAGCCTTGGCCGCTGCAGCGGCCGCAGCCGCAGCGGCGGTGGCTACCAGCGGCCGGCGCGGTGAGGCCGGCGGGCTGCGCAGCAGCTGCGACGCTAGCAGAGGCCGCGCGGTCGCTCGCGAGGGGCTACCGACCAGCACCGGCGACACAGTCGCCGGCATGGTGGCGGCAGCCGCGGTGGCGCCGATGCCGGCTGCTACAGAGGCAGTGCTGCTGTCGTGCGGCTGCAGCTGGTGCGAGGCGTCAGCCGGGCCGGCGCCGGGAGCTCCGTTGGCGGCCGTGGAGGGCGCATCGGTCGTGCCGTTGGCGCTGTCGCTGGAGGTGGCGGCCGGGGCCGAGTCTTTAACTGGGGCCAGCGGAGAGCGCCTGGGCGACGTGAGCCGCAGCACCTCCTCGGCGCCTGCAAGCACGGCGGCGGCGGCCGCGGCGACGGCCGGCTTGGGCGTCCGGCCTCCCTTCTTCGCGCGCTTGGCCGCAGGCTCATCGATCTCCTCCTGCTCGGTGCTTGCATTGCCGGGCGTCAGCGCTGGTGCCCCAACCACACCCTGCTCCGCGGGCACCGACTTCCGCGGCCGGCCACGTGGCCGCTTCGCGGGCTGCTCTTGTTGCTGGGGCTCCTCAAATGCCACGGCCGGCTGCTGCTTTGCAGCCGACGCGGAGCTGTGCCCTCGTTTGCTCACTGTCGCTGCTATAGTTACTGTGGCGTCCACAGCCATGACGTCGCCGTGCTCTTCCGCGGCAACAGCGACCTCTGGCTCAGCTGCTCGCGCCTTGGACGCAGCTGCACGCCCGCCTCTTGCTATTGCCGGCGTTTGCACAGGCGCTGCGACCTGGGCCCCATTTGCGGCCGCAGCTGCACTGGCACGTCGAGTCAATGTCATCAGTACTGACGCTGCCAAGACTCGCGCGAGGCGCTTGTTAGAAGAAAGGGCTGCGACGGTTCACGTAAATGCTGCCCTACGTCTGCCCTACGTGCCTTGCACCTGAGTGCTTGTGTTTATCTGAAGATGTCAAGGTCTCAGACGTTGTCCCCGGCGTGTGTCACTGGTGTTGGCTCTGCGCGCTTGCTTTGAAAACTGAAAATGGCACTCGGCTACCGCTGCCCGGTCTGCTACGTGGGGACAGTCTGTCAGGGGATGAATGTATATGGTGAGGTATACAAAGGTAAATGGCATTCAAGGTCTGCAACGCTGCCTACAGGCCCGCTGTCCATTTTCGCTGGATTTCGAGTTCCCGGGCTCATGCGCGGATGCGCCCCAAATCATGGCCATCAGGTCATTCCACCAGCTTCCACATAAGCTGTGCCACCAATTATATAACTTACAAGCTGGACACTTCTAGGGCAGAAGAGCGAGCCTCAGAACTCCAATTTCAAGACGTGAGAAGCACTGTGAGCCACTGTGATAGTATTCAAACCATCCTTGGCGCTGCATTTGGCGAGGAAGTAGAGGATGAAGGGCAGCCAGCTCTCCTCATCGGCGAAGCGCATTCAGAAGGAGCTCGCAGAGATTAGCTTGGACCCGCCCTGCAACTGCTCGGCTGGGCCAAAGGGTGACAACCTATATGAGTGGGTGTCAACGATTGTGGGACCATCAGGTGAGGACAAGGTCGCAGCTGAAGAACCCTTGGGTTGCGCGGCTGTGCTGAGCCTGCTGCTCCCACTTGAGTGCAGGATGCCCCTACTCGGGAGGCGTTTTCTTCCTAGACATCACCTTCCCGCACGACTATCCGTTCAAGCCACCGAAGGTTAGAGCTCTGGCTGGGGCCCCAGCTGTCGGCATTCGCGCTGCTTTGTGAGGCAATCGCCTTGAACCCTTCTCGCAGACGTACGGGATGATAACGTTTGTGTACTAACCTAGCGCGTTTGGGCTCGCGGGTGTCACGCCGACGCGCAGATTGTCTTCCGCACGCGCATCTACCACTGCAACGTGAACAGCCAAGGGCAGATTTGCCTGGACATCCTCAAAGACCAGGTGCGCGATGCTGGATGGCGCAAAAGGGGGAGGTCTGGCACGAGGCCTGCCAGGCCCACTCGCTTCGCTTGGGCCTGCACCCAACCCAACGGAGGAGCTGACCCTCTCCCCTCCTCGCCTTTGTATACTTCTTCTACGCAGTGGAGCCCGGCGCTGACCATCTCTAAAGTGCTGCTGTCCATCTGCTCACTGCTCACGGACTGCAACCCCAGTAAGGAACACGTTACGAGCGCGTGTAGCACCAACTGGGATATGTGTGGCAGGTTGTTCTAGGCTAGTTGTTGTAAGGCAAAGTCAATGGCGGGTGTCCAGCCGCAGCTGGCCATCACGCAGCACGAATCATGCGTTGTTGGGAGCGTGGAAGTGCAGCGCTGCCACAGGGGCTGCAGTGCTGCGCCGTATTGGCACCAATCACTTCCCGCGCCCGACGCACATGCGGCTGCGTTGCATGCCTCCCCACTCACGGTTCATCCGCACCCTCCTCCCTACCTTTCTGCGCTGCTGCAGAGGACCCGCTGGTGGGCTCCATCGCTAAGCAGTACATGGAGGACCGCGAGCTTCACGACAAGACGGCCGCGGAGTGGACCAAGCGCTACGCGCAGGGCTAAAGGCCCGACCGCAACAGCAGCAATGGCTGCGGAGCTGTAGCAGCCAAAGGAGCTGTAGCAGCTGTGGTGCAGCGTAGAGGCCATGCGGGCGCGCAGCTCGGCGCGCCCGGTCTCGTGCGAAAGCTGCCATCGCGCTTCCCACCCGCACACGGGGGTGGAGGGCTGGGCTGAGTAGGGTATGGCGGCAGGGATAGTTCGCAATGGGAGATTTGGCGCTGGCCCATGCGCGCCACGCTTGTATGCACACCAGCATTTATGCTTAGGAGTCACGTCTGACTGCAGCAGGAGTTGGTCGCGCGATGGCAGCAGGGGCTTTCACGCGGCAACTGGGAGATGGCGTGCACGTTGCAGTTTTCCGCTGTGCAGCGTCCCAACCGTTTCGCGTGTTGTACTATTAGGATTGCGGTGCGTGAATCCTTGCAGGAGTACATGTAGTTAGGTCAATGCGGACGGTCGATGCGGAGTGCCATGGCATTGGCCAGCAGGCCGCGTTGGCATGGTGTGTGATGGGACAGGGTTTAGGCAGGTTGGCGAGGTCCCGTAGGGTGCAGCTGACGCCCATACCCCAAGCAGACGGCAAGCCAGTTGCAGCGGCAGAGCAGAAGTGCATGGCTGGCCGCGTTGGCATGGTGGTGAGCATATCGCTTCACATGCGGCAGAGCGAGTCAGCCCACACCCTTATTTGACGGCTGAGAGCGGTCGTCGGCACCACCGTGTACGTGAGCTGGTGCTAGGCGTGGCAGGTCTAGGTCAGGTCTATCTGGCATTCAGCCCTTCAAGGGACGCCTATACTGTTGTTAGCTGGCCGCCTCTGTTGATTGTGGGTGATGAGTTGTATGTTTGCTAGGCATTGCAGGCAGCAACAGTCACCCCATGCTCACCCAGAGATGAAACGCGTATAATTTAATACACAAGGGATGCACAACACACCGCGCCGTACAACCACGAAGAACAGGGTGACCCCTCGAGACCCCGTTGCAGAGGGTATCGTGCGTGGGGCGGTCCCACAGGACCAGCAGCATGACCGGGTCTTGCACAGGAGTGCCCAGCGCCCGTAAGCATGCAGTGAACGCAATCAGCGGATGGATGCAGTGATGCGGTCAGGTGCATTGGCGGCGGAGGGAGCGGACAAGGGTGTGCCTGTTGATGGGTAACACGGGTTTGAGCAATGCAACGCGTCGCATCAGCGAGGGGCGGGCGCCGGGCGGGTTGGGGTGTTGCTTGTCCTGGCTTGTCAAGTTTCCCAGTCCGTGGAACCATGATGGGCATGAGGACGCAGCTTAGGGCCATGGGACCCAAGGCGCAGTGAGGCCGCATCTACCCCTGAAGGCCTGAACCTCCAAGGCTCCAGCTCAAACCCCACCCCTCCCTGCCTGCTGCTGTCAGTGGTGGGCTTCACTGTGCTGCATAGCTCGTGCTCTCGCCCTGGCCCCTGGGCATGGCCTTGCGCCCCTGCCCTTCGTGTCCAAGGCACAATGAAGCTGTAGTCACGACATGGGCACGAGGCACGGCAGCACCCTTCCATCACTGGTGCCTTACCCTGGCACCGGTTCCATGGGATTAGACATGGCTGAGCACCTCCGCTGCGCACGTCGCCGTTGTGTGCACAAGTCCGCAAATCCCCACCAAAAGTGACGCCACCCAAATTTGCGGACTTGTCTTCAGGGGACGTAACACTTTCACATGCCATCCTGGCACGCCATCCTGGTACCAAGGCAAAAGGATGCAGTGCTCGCATCTTCCATCTACACTGTAGAAATCTGCCCCAAATCCGCCGAAGGCGGAGAAAAAAATTTGGGTTTGGGTGCCACGCATCTACGCAGCCTAGACGGTTTTGGCCGGTTTTGGCGCAAAAATGGGGGAAGCGTAGACGTTTTGGGGGGCTTGGGGGCTTAAGTGTAGATGCCGCGGTCAGGGTCATCTACGCATGTGTAGATGCCGGGTGCCTGAGGGCATCTACAAGATACGAGCACTGAAAGGATGTCGAAGGACACTGGCCGGAGCTCCATGGTCGCCCTCACTAATACCTAGCAGTAAATGGGCGTGTGTGCTATAACCAGTATGCCGAGAACGCCATACATCATCCATACATCAGTCCCGTTATCCTGCTTCGTGCGAGGTCACGGCTACCGTGACACACTCCCACGCGCACATCCGAAAGCGTTACGTTATTATACTTACGACCGATTCATAAACGAGTTGGCAGTAGCTATGGGAATTGCTTCCACAGCAAGCCTGATTCTTCGCTTAGAGAATGGCGACGCCGTGAGGTTGGAACTTGCCCTGGGCTCCCATCAAAGTCTTGAAGTCGATCACGGACTTGCCCGGGTTCGGGACCACAAACTTGGAGGCCTTGTCGTTCAGGAAGAACATGCGCACCGTCCTGTCACCTGGCAGGCGAACCTGTTTTGTGGTTGGGAATGCAGCAGGAGAAGGGGGATGAGCACGGGGGGTTGAGGCAGCAGGTGTTGGGACAAGAGGTTATGGACAACTGCTTCCGACGTAGCCCCGCACACACTGGTGTGCCTTGCCATCACGGTAATACGTCCTCCGTCTGCCGCTGAAGCACTATACAACAGCACAGTAGACAACGTTCCTAAACACACACGCCACGCACCAGGCCGTTCAGCAAGGTCTCATCCAGGAAGTAGGTGGCGACGGCGCCGAAGGACTCATCCTCGCTCAGGCGGACCACGTGGGCGCCGGCGCCGGTGGGGAACTGCAGGATGTCCAGCAGCTTGGGCTGCTTGGGGTTGGTGGTGTCCAGCAGCTGGACCTGTGTGTACACGTGCGTGTATGTGTGTGTGTGTGTGTGTGTGTGTGTGTGTGTGTGTGTGTGTGTGTGTGTGTGCGTGTCACCACGGTTTCCAGTTGCGAGCGAGTGTCCCGCACAGCAAGCAACCAGGGGCTCAAGCACATCAGTCAAGAGATCGCAAGTTCAGTCGGTGTGTGTGCGAGGTGCTAGATTCATGGGCGGCATAGAAACGGCAATGTGCAGTGCGCGCGCACATGTGATGACAGCGCCGCAATGCAATGTAATCCGGGTAGCGCGCACCATTGGACAGCCACTCACACCCATACCCACACGCACATGCGCACCAGCACCAGTCGCACCTGGTTGCGGACGTAGGACGACACCAGCAGGCGGGTGCCCGACCGGAAGGAGTAGATAATGCAGCCGGCGCTGCTGCGGTCGGTGCTGCCAAACAGCGAATCCCAAGCCACCACCGGCGTGTGCGGCGCCGAGCCCGCGCTGTCGAGGTAGTAGACGTTACCGTTGCCGCCACCGAAGTAGAACGCACCTGCGCGAGACGTACGAGACAGGCAGACACCGCGGGCTCCGGGTCAGGAAAGGCCTACCCACAGCTGTGATAATATGTTGACAGGTAGGGAGGACCGCTGATCTTCTAGATCTTCTCTGCCGATGACTCCTACACTGTTGACCAGATGCATGCACCCTTCCAGCCATGTTGCGCGCGCACACATGCCTGCACGCGTGGAGCGAGTGCGGTACCACGCGCAGCACTCGCTCGCTCACCGGTCTCGGCGATGGGGACGGCGTCCATGGGCCCGTTCACGCCCAGCGCCGAGGCATCGATGGTCTCGCTGATGCTCATATCGCTCATGTCCCACAGGCGCACGGTTGTCCGTGTGACCGCTGATGACGAGAGCGTGGACGCAGGCTCGATGAAATCCACTGTCAGCATGGCCTTCTTGGTCCAGCTCACGGCAATGCCTGCATGCACGCGCGCACACACACACACACACATACATACAGCACACACACTGTAAGTGATTCCGGTGTTTGGGTATGCCGGCTTTGTTCTTTTATCAACACACACGCGGGCATGCTGCAGTGGACAGCAGGGGACGGGGCAGGGGGCGGGTTCGTTTCTGTGGTGGTTGAGTTGTTATTGGTAGGCAGGCGTTTGTGCGTGTGACGGCCGGCACGGCAGCTCACAGCGCTGCTCCGATACCCAAGTCACATAGGAATACCGGAGAACAGGCACAACACATTGCAAGTGTACACAGCTATAGCAGCTTGCAAGTTATTTGACATGGTCAGGATGCGACATGTGGATATGTAAATTGCGACATACGACATTGCGACATAATGCACATACCGCCCAAACGCATCCAAACCCGCCAAACATATTGTGCATGCATTCAATATGCCTCTGGTAAGCGTGGAACGCCGTGGCACACAACAAAACGTGTCTCGGTTGCCACGGTGGTGGTGGAGGGTGCGGCCAGTGGGAGGAGCTTGTGGCTACGCTAGCGCAATACACCGCCGCAAAGCTGGGAGATGTTACTTAAATGAGCTCCAGGACGCGTAGCTATGCAAATGTGGGCGAGTCTTGGTATGTCGCAATGTTGTATGTCGCATTTCACATGTCGACATGTCGCAACCTGACCATGTCAAATAATGTGCACACAGCCATAGATTTATGGCACTACTGCGGTACTGCCTAGCGCTATGCCGCCGGTGGTAGGCGAGTCGTGGCGCAACGGCACGCTTGGCACGTATGTGGTGGAGCCAGCCAGCCAGCAGCCACACGCGCTCACGCGTCCCGCCGCCACCACAATAACCACCGCACATACGAAGAATGCACGCTCTCAGCCGTCCGCTGCTGCTGCTGTTGCCATCTACTGCTGCTGCAACAAGCCGCAAGCACGCAAGCACGCAACAAAGACACAAGAGTGCATACCGTGCGGGTTGAAGCCAGTCAGGCCATCCACGTTGGTCGGGTACTCGCCCAACAGGTTGAAGTTCTTGTCGTACTTGACCACACGGCCCGGCGAGCCACCGGTGGAGGAGCCCATCATGGTCGCCAGGAAGCCGCCTATGTGTTTTGGGGCGGGGGGGGGGATGAGCGAGGGCATGAGGCATGCAGGGGGGGCGCCAGCAGGCCGCGTCTGTACGTGAGGCCTTTACTGACGATCCTTGACTAAGGAAGCGTGTGCGCACAATGCCAGACAAGGCTGTCAGAGCCAGCAGGCGGCACAGGAGGGAACCCTTCAGTAGCGCAAAATGAATTCGAGTCAAACAAAGCTGGTTGTGCTGGTAGTGGCCTGGTGTGGCAGATAGAAAGGGTCAGCGGGAAGTCTGACTTGCAGATTGGGCAGCCCCGTAATATCCATGCATCCTGACACGACACGCTGGAAGTCTGCAACTTAGTTGCGCACTCATGCAGCGCTGGGGCGTGGGCTGACTAAACTAGGCACTCACCATCAGGGGTAGTGATGAACTCGTCAGCGAAGGCGCTGTACTGGGGCTGTTGCACCTTGGCCGCGTCAACCATCTTGGGGACGCGAGGGTTGCTGATGTCAAAGAATACGACACTGGGGCCGGAGACGAGGGGGGAGAGGAGGCCGCCGCAGCCCAGGACCTTCTTGTCCAGAGAGACGCGGCAATGGTGGGGCTCGATGCCGGCGTACGGTGTGGCAACGATGTTCACGACCTGCCCATACTCGGTGCCGGCCAGGGAGATGACGAACAAGCTGTCCTTGCCGCCCAGGGATTTGTCTTGGGGGCCCGCCCAAACGTACAGGTACTGTGCGTTCGTGGACAGGTTGTCAAGGAGCGAGCGCCGGGCCAGGGCCGGGTGCGCTACGAGGGCGCAGCTGCGGGGACGAGCAGGAAGGACAGGGGAAGGGCAACCTCGTCAATACCATATGGGTCATGTCGCTGGCGCCTTTGAGCAATGATGACAATCGCCTCGCCTATTATCATGTTGCATTGCGTTGTGGTTGAGGTCCATGTATGCCGACGGCGCGGCGCGGTCTCCCCGCAACATCGTGCCGCAGCAGCCCCATTTGGGGCAACCCAAATAACAAAGTGATCTATACGCCTTACAGCTCACCATACAGCGCCGATGAGCAAGGCGACGTGGGTGTGAATCCCCTTCATGTTGCACTACGTCGGGTGAGCTTGACGGCTCCCTTACGCAAAATGCAGGCTGTTCTCCTGTTGGAGGTAAGCGTCGATCGGGGTGCGTCGTGTTTGGCTCCTTTTGAGAGCTGTTCGAATGTCAACATTGAATTGAGCCGGATACCGTATTGAGCCAGCAAGCAGCAGCAGCACGCGACAGCAGCCCATTGAAGGAAATATAGACATGTACAGCTCCTATTTATGCTCCTAGCCTAGAGAGCAACTGAGCTTTTGAACCCACCTGAGCGTGTTCCAGCGATGCCCGGCGGCTTACTTCCGAAGGCAAGCAGGTAGGCGATAGCGGTGTCTGTCACGCGACAGTATTGCTATGGCGTGATGGGTTCCAGGCTTGCACTTTATACCTTGGTGCATGGGCACCAGCTCTGCAGCAGGGACCAACCGTCCGGTTCGTAGGTCGTCTGAAATCGCATCTGCCGCCCAACCGCCGTGCCGCTCAACCGCCGCCGGGCGCCACCGTGCCATGTTCCCGCTACGACACAGGCACAATATGCATCTTTCCTGCATGTCTACTGCCGTGGAGACCTCGGGCGACCGGGAAATGCATTGTTTTGCCGATCGATTGAGGCTTCTGCTGGCCGAGCAGTTTTCGGGCAGGAACTGTGCTTCCGGCGCTTCTCCGATACGTACAAGCAAAATTCTACAAGTGTGCACGTAAGCACGTTAACTGTTTCGGCACGGTGTTTTCGCTCCGGGGGGGGGACGAACTAAACCTCCAGACCAAAACCTCCCGACCCCCCCGGACCGACGGCCGCCCCCCCCCCCCCACACACACACACACACCACCGTTTACCCCCCTAAAACTACCCTCAATACCCCTTAGTTCTTAGCCAGGTCGGTGTCAATCGACTGCTCTCGGCGAGCTCTACAAATGCATACCCCCAATCCAGCTGGAGGCACATCTTGACTGGCGGCCATGCCACACACGTCCATGTGCCCATGGCCAACCACCGACCCTTCTGTCGGATTACCGGGGCATGCGCTTGAAGTTGAAATCCTCACATCAAGCTCATCCTTTGTAAAACATTCGCCCTATTGCTATCGTGGCGGAGAGATGGATGTCTTGTTCGTGGGGCGGGGCATGACTGACGGGCTGAACCGCTGCGATAGTGGTGTTGATTATCGGCAAGATTGAATGGTCCACTATTGCGTCAAGCTCCCAATGAACCGAGTTGCAACGGCGGGCGGCAATAAAGGACAAACATGGGGACACTCCGGCACCCAATCCCAGCTTCGTGTGCCTTGCACAGTGCAAAAAGCGGCGGAAATTCGCCGGACGCATGACACTTTCAATCAATGCCCTAATGCCGGCCCTGTTGACCCCAACCCACAGCAGTAATGACACCTGATGCAAGCCCAGGCGCCGCCTCCCCTCCTACCTGATGTTCAGGTCCTCAGCTCCCCGCCCGCCTCGTCTATCTACCCGGCCACACGAGCCGCGTGCCTCCGAAACCCCCATCAACCAACCACGTACGGTAACCCTGGCCTGGGCAACCCAGCCAGCACACCGCACCACATTACGGTACGTACCAAGGCAGCCGCGCGCATGCAACACATGCATCCCGATCCCGCCTCAAGAGGGCAAGTCGGTAAGCCGCACCCCCACATCCGCATCTCCCTCGCAGCTCGTCCCCAACTCCTCCACGCTCCTCCACCTTCGCCCGGACCGCGGCCGCCGCAGAGCTCCACTGGCAGCCCCATTACCGGCCCGGCGCAGCGCCGCCGTTGCCCGCTGGCCGCCCCGCCGCCGCCGGCTTGCACCCCGCTCCCGCATGCCCCATCTCGTCGTCGATGGCCGCATCCAGGTCCTCATAGTTCTCGTCGTCGCCGCCCGTGGCGAACGCGTACCTGTGAGAGTAGTGGTGGCGATGGCGGTGATGCTGTGGAGTAAGGTTGGGTTGCGAGAGGAGAGGGCGGAGGAGGGACGTGCGCGCGGCGTGGCAGCGTGCACGCGGCACTGTCACTGTCCAGCCGCAACGCGGGACCCAAGCAAGACACGTGAGGACCGGACGACCGCAATCTCACTTTGACATTGGTGCGGGGATGGCGGCGGACGCCAGCACCTTCTTGATGTCCTCCTCACTCTGTGACGAGCAGCACGGGTGGACAGACAGACAGACAGACGGACAGACGCGTGAGTCAGAGAGGGCTGCACTGATATCACATGCAAGGACTCTGCTTCCTCCTTCCCTTGTCTTGCAGCCACCAGTCAGGAAGGCACAGTGCGGCCAATACAGGCGAGTGCCGCTTGGTGCCGCTGCCACCCCCGTGCCGCCCTCCGCACCTGCACGCCTGTGTAGTCCGTGTGCGCCAGGAAGTTGTCGTTCATGGCGAGTGCGTCCGGCGGCAGGTTGGTCAGGAACCAGGGGTGTTGCTGCACGGCAGGAAGAAGGCGGGCACAGGGATTATTCAGCGGCAGCACGTGACATCCGACAGGTTGCGGCCGGGGAGGTGGCACGGACCGGCATCCCCCGCGCCCCGTAGTCCCTGCTCCACTGCGTCTGACGCCATCGCGGTGCCTGTTATCCCCTGCGCCGCCGCTCGCCCTCGCGGGCGCGTCCCGCCAACCCATGCCGTTGTTCGCCCCGTCTACCTTCCAGCCCCCATGCACGCACCCAACCCTTTACCCTTCGACCCAGCGCCTGCGTCGCCGGCCCTGAAAACCGCCGCCGCCGCCATGCCATGCCAGGCCGCCATCCATCCACCCCCTACACACGCCCATCCACCCACCTGGATCTGCGCCATGGTGAGGCGGTGTCGCGGGTCTCCCACCAGCAGCTTGCACAGCAGGTCGCGGCACTCGGGCGACACCTCCACGTCAGCGGGGATGCTCCACTCCATGCGCAGGATGCGCTGCATCATGCTGTCCATGCGCGCCTTGCCCTGCAGCACCCGGAGCGACAGGCGCGTCGCAGAGGTTGGGTGAGGTGTGGTGTGGTGGGTGTGGTGGGTTGGTGTCGCGCGGGTGCGTATGCGTCGCCTGCGCCCGGAGCAGCGTCAACCGGCAACCGGCAACCGGCAACGCTGCCCTGCGCGTCACCTGCTATCCGCGCCTCGGCGCCGAACCTCCCGCGCCCCGTCCCCTGCGCCTTTGAGTCGGCGCTGGCACAGCGCCCCCTGGTGCCCACCGCCCAGCACCCTTGCCATCTCCCCTCCCCCCTCTGCGACCGATGTATTCAGTCCGTCTCTCCTGGACGGCTCACGGCTAAGCCCCCTGACCCCTGCCGCAGCACCCACACGCCCCCACCTGCTGGTGCCTGCTCTGCGGGCTCTCGAAGGGGTAGGCTCCAAACAGCATCACGTACAGCATCACGCCGCAGGACCAGATGTCCGCCGCCTGGCCCGCGTACTGGTCCGTGGCGCGAATCACCTCCGGAGCCATGTAAGCCAACTGCAACGGCAAACGCAACAGGCACGGCCACAGCCGCAACACAGGCAGACAGGTACGGTAACGCAGTGCATCGCGCAGTGCATAGCGTAGGCATGTAGCCTAATTTGTCGGTGACTTCAGGCCCGGGCTGGCCCCGGTGACGCCGGCTATGCAAGAGCCTCCGTGCGCAAACGGTAAAGGCGTTGGGCTGGCGCAACCCACGCAGCAGTTATCGACCGCCGCCTCCCACCCCAGCGACACGCCGTGCCCCAGCCCCAGCCCCAGTCCGCGCCTGCGCACGCACCGTCCCGACTTTGCTCTTGGGCGCGGACATGAAGTGCGCCTTGCTGTACCCGAAGTCGCAGATTTTGAGCAGCGGCAGCGGCAGGCCCGGCACCATGGTCAGGAGAGTGTTCTCCAGTTTGATGTCGCGGTTCACCACGCCGCGCCGGTGGCAGTAGTCCAGACCGATGCAGAGCTGAGAGGCGGCGCGGCGGCATGGGATGGCGGGAAGGGAGGAGAGGGTGCGGGGGTAAGCAGGTAGGCAGGGCGTGCGGGGGTGGGATGAGTTGGGGGGACAGCTGGGGCTGGGGCTGTGTGCGCGCGGACGTACGCATGTGGGGTTGGTGCGAGTGGCGCGGCAGTCCGGCGCGGATGTGTTTGACAGACGTGTGCATACCTGGTGGCCGCGCCATGCAGACCTGCTACACCCGCAACGGTTCCAACGGCCGGCCACATTGCGACCGTACGTCCAACTGTGCACCCCACACAGCACACGCGCACGCAAACACGCTCCTGCTTACTTCTTCTCGTCCCTTCCCTCCTGCTCTCTGGCGAACATACCTGCTGGAAGAACCAGCGTGCCGCGGGCTCCTTGAGCCGCACCGCGCGCTGCACGTAGCCAAACAGGTTGCCGCCCGACGCGTACTCCATGCAGATGCAGATGTATTCTGGCGTCTGCAGCATTGAAGACAGTAACACGCACATGGTTTCAGTGGCATGGTAGGGTCTCATCACAACTTCTACGAGGGCGCATCAGGCAAGGCCAGCATGCAAGCGGCACCGGTCTCAAGCCCCGGCCCGACAGCCCCAAGCCCTGCCGCCAGCGGAGCGGTCTCACCAGGAACACCTCCTTGAACTGAAGAGAGCCAACATACGTATCAGGTCGTATAGAGAATAATGGAGGCAGACAAATGGGGGAAGGCAAAAGGAAATGTTGAGTAGGACGGTCTTCTGGTTGTGGAGGGGCCAACTGCGCGTGGGTTTGGGGCTACGCGGCAGCAACCCCTGGCCGTGCATGGCGGCCTGCCGTCCCTGCGCGGCCGCATTCTAGCCCTTCACCGACTACTGCTGCAATGCCGTGCCCCAGCAAGGCTCTTGCCCAGAAAGCAGCAATGCCCCTAACGCACCTCGATGACGTGCGGGTGCCGCAGCATGCGGTGGTTCAGGACCTCCGTCTCCACATATTTGTTTACCCGCTCCCCGCGTTCCAAGAATTTGATAGCCTGTGCACATGCAAAGAGCGGAGGCCTTAGCGCCCCGCGTTCTGCGGCTGCGGAATCTTGCGCACGAGTCCGACCAAACCCGTCGACGTCGCTCGGCATCATGCTGTGCGCCTCACCACTAGCTCGCCAGTTTGTAGGTTCTTGCAGAGGTGCACGAAGCCAAAGGAGCCCGAGCTAAGAGGCTGGACCTTTGCGTATCGGCCGTGGCCTTTCAAGGGGTCCGGAGCTGCTGCGTTCATTTAATATATGTTTCTAGGCGAGCAAAGTATTGATCGGCGGGTTAGCGGCCCTGTCAGGCACAGAAGTCTCAGACTCTCGAGAGCTCGTAAAGGCTGTCACTTGACAGAAGAATGAAGACAGTTCAAGTGATGCCAGCAATGCCAAGATAGCTCCACTTAGTTGATAAGTTTCGAGCTGGGCTTCTGCAAACTTCTGCGATTGCTGGGCACGTTTTAGAGCAGGGTCGCGGGTGCTGTATGGAGAGTAAGTGATCTATGGAGTACAGGCGTGGGCCAATTGACCGAAGCTTGCTTCTGTCAGGGCAAGCTTCCCGCACCTCCGATCCCGCGTCTCCATCGCGCAATGAGGCTCCAGTCTCCGCCAGGAAAGTCACAATCTGCCTACAAAGTTACAAACGTAAAACAAGCTGTGTTCCTCGGGGAGCAAGCGAGTTGCTGTTGGGGAAGTTGTTACGGCACGCACGGCGATAGTGGGCTGTAGTGGGCACGCCACGCACGGAACTAGGGCCTCAACCAAGGCCTCAACCCTCAGTATCCGTCCGTATCGCCACTTTCTGGGCGGGCATTCAACAGAAAGTTTCGTGGGGCGGGTTGCCACATCCTGGGCGCATTGGGTTTGTACGTGTCACTGAAACCCTTTGCACCGCCACATGCACCAGCCATTCCAGTATCATCAAGCTCAGCTGTCCTTCCTCCGCGCCCTGCCTATTAACGTGGGTGCAAGTCGCGCAACCCTGCGTACTGCGCTAGACCTTATCTCGCCCAGGCTGCTTCATGGCCTGTAGGACCCGCATACTCACTGCTCGATAGGTTATGCCCAATTCACCAACAACCAGAAGTGCGGCAGTCCTGCGTGCGCGATCAGCCTGCGGAACCTGCTGTTCTACGGGTATCTAAATGGGCGTCCGCAACTTGCGGGCCCGCCGCACTTGGGAACAGCCCCATCTTCTTCAGCCTATCATTCGTGCTAATGCGCTTCAGTTGCGCAAACTCGTGCTCAGCATCCAGGGCCCTCAACCGACAACCATGAAGCGGAAACGCGCTCACCGGCGTCGCATGCCGGGGCCGCCAGGCATGCCGTGCATGCCAGGGCCGCCCGGCCGTCCCATGCCGCCCATGCCACCCATTCCGCCCATGCCAGCCATTCCGCCCATGCCCACGCCTCCCCTGCCGGGGCCGCCGAAGGGGCCGTCGAAGTGGGCGCCCTGGCTCTGCTCCTGGCCGCCGCTGATGTGCAGGAAGCGGCAGTTGTCCCCGTTGCGGCAGCCGTTGGGCGTGTTGAAGTACACGCACATCTTGGCACCAGGGCCGGGCCCCTGACCGGGGCCTTGACCCGGGCCGGGACCACCCTGCACACCGCCGGCGCCGCCGCCACCCTGCTGCGGCCCGCCGCCCGGGCCGCCCCAACCGCCGGGGTGGCGCATGCCGGGGTGGCCTCCGGGTCCGCCCATCATGTGCGGGCCAGGGCCGCCCATGCCTGGCGGCCCGTCCTTGCGGGGCGGCGGGGGCGGCACCGCGGCGGTGCCGCCGCGGCCCATGCCTGCGCCACCCATGCCACCACCGCCCATGCCTGGCCCGCCCATGCCTGGCCCGCCCATGCCTGGTCCACCAGCACCCATGCCTCCAACGTGCGGGCCGACCATGCCCATGCCCATCTGGCCACGCATCATGCCACCCGGGCCGCCCGGGCCACCCCAGCCCATGTGCGGGCCCCCGCCGGGACCGCCGGGGCCGCCCATCATGGGTGGCCGGCCAGGGCCGCCCATGCCCATGTGCGGGTGCTGCTGCTGCATGCCGGCGTGCGGCCCATGCGGCCCCTGCGCCTGCTGTTGCTGCTGCTGCATGCCGGGGTGGCCGGGCATGCCACTATGACCACCGTGCGGCCCGCCCTGGTGCTGTCCTGCGCCCATGCCACCGCCTGGCTGCTGCGGGCCGGCACCCGGCATTCCTTGGCTCATACCCACGCCCGGCGGCCCTTGCCCCGGCGGCTGCCCGGTGCCCAGACCTGGCGCCCCCGCCTTAGCACCCATGCCGGGCTGCATGCCAGCTGCGCCAGGGCCGCCAGATTGCTGCCCTGGCACCGGCTGCCCCACACCCGCCGACCCCGGCGGACCGGGCTGCGTGAGCGTCGACTGCTGCTGCTGCTGCTGCTGCTGCTGAGGTTGCTGCTGCGGTGGTTGTGTGGATGCCTGCTGCGGGGGCGTCAGCGCCTGTTGGGAAGCCTGCTGCGCCGCTTGTGGCGGCTGCGACTGCGACAGCGTGCTGATTAGCGCCGGCAGCGACGCGATCAGGTCAGGCGGCAGCGTCAGCGTCGGAGCTTGTGAACCGCCTGCTGCCGCCCCGGGTGCCGCCACCACCGGCAGCCCCGCCGCTGCCGCCGCCGGCTGAGCGCCTGCAAGTCCTGCCGCGGCGCCGCCGAATAGCACCGGGGCTGGCGGCGCCTGCGGGGGCGGAGGTGGCAAGCCCGGCCCCCCCGCTGGGCCCTGCAGCGGCGCCCCGGCCGGCACATTGGCGGCGGCGCCGGGGGCGCCTGGTGGCTGCGGTATGATGGGCACGACCAACGGAATGTGCCGTACCCGGTATGGGTCATACTCGGGCTCGCGCGGGGCCTCGCCGGGCGACGGCGGCACCTGCGCGGGCGTGTAGTAGGTAACGCGCGGCGTGCGCCGGCGCGCCAGCTCCATCGCCGCGCGCTCAGCGCTCTCCTCTCCTAGGGCAGGCTGCTGCTGGTTCTGCACGACGGCCAGGTTCAGCAGCGGCGGCTCCGTCCACGGCACCGAGGCGCGCATGCCGTTCCAGCGCTCCTGTGGTTGCGGAGCGACCCAGTACAAAGCGACAGTAAGAGTAGGACGATATGGCGTGCAACATCGTCACGTGCCCTTGCAACACAGACGTGCCCCGCTTTGCTACCAGGTGTATGAGGAGGGACAGCCGCTAGCTGCGGATTCCCAGTTCACGTCAGCACCGGCAGTACCAAGTACGGCGGCATCGCGTGGAAGTACAGGAGAAGGCACACCCCAGGGCCCCCGGCCCGAGGCTCCTAGCCTGCTACTGCCGCTGCCGCCACCGCCACCACCCTCGGTCCGCACCCACCATCTCCAGCTGTCGCTCCTGCTCCTCCTGCTGGTGCTGCGCAATAAGAGCCATGCGCTCCGACGCGTGCTCGCGCCGCGCCGCCGACTGGAAGGCGGGGTGGTGCGGCGGCAGCAGCCCGGCGCCGCCCATCACGTCAGCGGCCGCTGCCGCCTCGTCCTCGGCCGTCAGCACCGCATCCGCGGACGCCAGCTGCGGCGGGTCCTCTTTCTTGAACAGCCTGCGGATCAGACGCACATCACATGCGGTTGGTCGGTGGATCGCTGGGTGACTCGGTTGTGTGCACGACGCCACATACAAGCACGCTGTTGGGGGATGCAAGCCTACTTCATTCGTGGGGACACGGACCGCAGCACTGACCTAAACGCTGCCAGCGCATCATCACTGGCCCAGCGCACGCTCTTGCGCTTCTCCTTGCGCGGGCCCGGCTCCGGCGACGGTGCACGGGCGCGCGCTGCCATGGCGCGCGCATGCGCGCTCTGCGGGCCGCCCGGCGCCACCGCTGCCGGCAGCGACGCAGCGGTACCCGTCCGCCCGCCCACGCCCGAGCCGAGCCCGCCCGCCACGGCGCCAAGCCGGGCGATTCCCGCTGTTGGGAGGCTGCCGTCGCGCAAACTGCCCAGCCGTACAGATGGCGCGCCCGGGCCGCCGGAGAGCGATCCCAGTCGCGGCAACGTCACAGGCTTTGGGATGGGAGTCGACGCCGGTGCCGGGCTGGCGTTGTTGCCCCCGGCTGCGCCCTCTGTCCCTGGCGACGCCGCGCCTTCACCTGGCTTTGGTGATTCTGGTCCAGCTGTGCCGTCACCGCCCGCCGCGCCGTCGCCACCTGCCGCGGCAACTTCGCCGCTGCCGGCGGGACTTAGCACGCCGGACGGCGACGCAGCGCCCTCACCGCCCTCGCCGGACGGTGCCCCGTCCGACGCCGCGGCCGCATGCCCTGCCTTGCCAAGAGATGGGTTTTCCAGCTTAACCGTGTGGACCTGCCAAGAGGAATGACAGCGATCCGTGTCAGTGCGCATGATCGGAAACATGAGACGAGAGCGCTCAATTGCAAGCTTTCGACACCTCTCCACCAGTCGTGGATCCTCACTAGCGTACCACAGTGCTGTCGTTGCAACATAGCCAATGCTACCGTGCCTACTCCGATTGCTCCCTGCGCGCACCACGCACCTTGCCACGCCCCGCCACGAAGCTGGTCAGACCGCCGGGCTTGTGCCCCGAGCCACCCGCCTCCTTGCCCGAGCCGCCGGCAGCGTCCTTGCCCGCCGCCATGAACAGCTCATCATCCATCACGTGCAGCGTGCTGGTGGCGGCGGCGGCGGCGCCGCCTTCAGAGGCTGCCTTGCCGCCTGCTGCAGCCGACCCGGCGGCGCCCGCGTCTCCCTTCTTCGCCCGCTTGTTTGGCCCATCTTGTGAGGCGGCGTCAGCTCTACACAGAGGATGGAGGGGCGCAACCGTTAGGCGGGGTGTCGGTTTGTCGGAAGAGGTCGTCTCCATAGCAGTCCAGTTGCCAGCGCCGGCTGCCATGTGCCGTCAGAACCACATGGCCCTGGGAGGATGCACGAGCCACGCCTAGTCAGGCGCTGCACGCTGGAGTCACCCACCTGGACGACTTGCCGCCCTGCCGCGTTTCGCCAGCACGCCCCACCGAGCGGTCCACCACGCCCTTCCACAGGTCCACCAGCTCCGCCGCCGCCTTGCGCACGCCCCCGTCCGTGTGCTTGCGCAGCTTGCCCACCGTCTGCGAGAGGAATGCGGCGAGGTATGCAAGTTATGCCTGGCTGGTGAAAGGCCCTCAACGTTGCGCCTGGCATAAGCACTGAGCCCACCCAACCTCAGAAACGCCCAGCGCGCCAGCCTGGCAACGCTACCTACGCGACGGTTACGTCAGCCCACTGCCAGTGTCCCACCCTTCAATGTCCCATCACTCAGTGCCCCATCACTGGCACCGCACCTGGCCGATGCTGCTGGCTTTCAGCGCCTGCAGATCCACAGGCAGCATCTTGAGACAGCCGATGACGGTGATGAGCGCCGACAGCTTGGCCTCGTCCCGGAATTGGACCACCCACTTCTCCAACGAGCGTAGCCCCGAGCCCTGAAAAATGAAGGCGAGGCCACACACGCGCAGCGGCGGCGGACAAGCAAGGAGCACGTCAAGAATACGGCACGGCCCTCACAAGAATCTGTTGCAGAGTGCGATGCGCCGGACACGGCATGGGTGATGTCCAGAACACTACAATGTACGTAACCAGAGCAGCGCAGCATCCTCGAGGCAACGGCAGGCGCGCACCTGCACGAGTGTGCGCAGCACCTCCTGGCTGGACTGCTGCAGCACCGTCAGCAGCGTCAGCCGCCCGCCCAGGCGACCCTCGCCGTCCACCAGCGCGCCCAGCCGACTCGCATAGGCGGCGTTGGACACGCCGCCGGTCGGCGAGATGATCTGGGTCAGCTCCTTGCCTAGCACGTCCTGGACCACTAGAGACGCCGGCTGATCCGCTGTTGCTGATGCAGGAGTACCGCCGGGGCCCTCAGCCGCCGTGGCAGCGGCGCTTTGCGACGCTGCTGTCCCTGCGGCGCCAACAGGGCCATTGCTGGCGTCGCCGACGAGTTCTGGCGTCTGCTCAGCGCTGTTGCTATCGGCCGGCGCGCCGCGCGCTGTGCCGCCGTCCGCCTCCTGCATCTGCACGTCGCCCTGCACGACCTGCTGCTGCTGCTGCTGCGGCTGATCTTGCAACCGCTGTTCCTCCTGTTCATGCAACGTTGGAGACGCCTGTTGAAGCCGCGCTTCCAAGGAGTCGACGGGCGGCAACGCGTGCCCCGGGCCCCACTCAGGTTCTGGCGGTATCTCCTTTGCGTCTATGGAGCCCTCTCGCAGTCCGTTCGCTTCTGCTGCCGATGCTGCCGCCTCGGAGGCTGCTGCTTGCCCGTGCTCAGCGCGGAATACGTATTCTGCTGCGGTTGCCGTCGTTGCGCCATCCGTGCCTGCGTCCTGATCAGGCGCAGGCCGCTTTCTTGACCCGCTGCTCCCGACGGCATGCTCGTCGCCCACGTGTGCATGCCCGACGCCGCCGTTGCCTTCTGTGCCTGCCACCATCAAGGATGCCGGGTCTGAATCCGGCAAGGCTCCCGGCTGGCTACTGTGACAGGGGCCTGCGGGTACACTGTCCTGCCGGTCTTGCCACGCCGCCCAGTCGGTCATGGGCGGGTCGGGGGGGTCCACGCCAGTGCCCTGGGCTTGGAGCGACGTTGCCGCAGGCGGGCGTGAGCCCGTCACCTCCGTCTCCCCGTTCCGTGGCTCGGTGTTTCCGCCGTCTGTTAGCGGGAAGCTGCACGCGCCGCGCGCCGGCACGTCAGCGAGCGCGAGGCCGCCGTGGAACGGAGGGCCACTGGGCTGCAGGCTCACAGGCGGGTGGCTAAGAGAAGCCAGGTCCATAGCACGGCCGCCGAGCCCTGCGTGGAAAAGTTGCAGGGCAGGAATAAGGGAACGCAAAGGCGCAAAGGCGCAACGAGGAGGCCTTGGCGCGGGGTCTCTGTTTGGGCCATCCTGGCTATGCAGCGTCGGGCACGCGCCCACGAGCCACTCGCCCTCACGCTTTCATCAACAGCAACCGTGCGCTCACAATCCCAAGCAAGGAGCCAATACGCCAGAGAGCGGCAGCCAACCTACCCTCCTTGTGCGCTGCGCGCACGCCAAACGCTTCGATACCTCCTCCTAGATTTGCCTTCTTCTTGGACAGAGATTGCCGCCAGCCATGCTATTAATCGGCTGCTGTGGGGGAGCTGTGCAACACGGTTGGCATCCGGGCCGCCCTGAGCCCACGAGTTTCGTGAATGCCAAGCAAGCACTTCCTTATGTTTTGCAAATGACGCTCGTATGGCGAGGACAGGACCGGTGTGCACAGCGGCAATTGTGCCGCCCCGGCTTTTCCCCTGTGGCTGTGTCCCACCGCAATATAGACTGCGCGTACGTTGCTGACCAGCAAACTGGATGACGAAGCGGCGCAGCGATCAAGAACGCGGCAAACCTGGTCACCAGTTTTAGGGATCTTGGCACATAGCTTCTTATGGACCTGGAGCCCTGTCTATAAACTTGAATCTAGCCTCAAATGCAACAGCGGTTGCATACTGTCTCTCTGTGCAAAGTTGGGAGCAACTCGGCAAAAGTTAGGTGCATGCCCCCATGCATTTGCCGCCCAGACATGTTCAAGCCTACGAATCGCTTGCACAATTGCTTTTACAGCTTACATTTCTTGCAGCTGCACGTCATCCTGACCCTGGTTTGCGCCGTGGCAACAGTTTGGCCGAATCATGCGCTTAACCAGCGGTTCATTTATGTATTTTGCTGATTATGTCTCAATTGAATAGCTTGCACAAAGTAGCTGCTTGAATGGTTGTTATTTATAGCGAGCACTCATTTGTTCAAGACTGCCTCATAGCGCAGACGTGGCTTTGGCTGACCGGAAAGGCAACAGAGCTCCATTGCAGTACTATGGACTAAGTAGAAGGTCAAGGGACACCGCGGGACAGCGAAAGGCCGGCCCTGGTCAGCCGCCGGCGAACGGTGGCCAAAGGACGCACGCACGGGAAGCACGCCACGAATTCCATACCACACGCCAAACGGATTGCTGGGCACGACACGTTCACACCCTGCTCGTATACTAGATGAGCATTTACTATGGACTCAGCAGGTCCCCGCGCGCATTATGCCCAGACGGCACTGCAAGGGTGCTGCCGGGCGCGGGTCGCGTGCGTCCACAGTACTGCCGCGCCGCGCGGCCGCAAGCCTTGGCTTTCGACCGTGCCTTGCCCGCAAGCGCGCACAAGATCAGCACCTCTCGCCTCTGGCAGAGCTGTGTGACACGCTGCCAGCAAAGAGCCACAGGCATCGGCATGGATGGCGGCAGCACCAGCGACAGCAGCTACTCCGACGGCGGTCGTAGCCAACAGACCGCTGGCGAGGAGCGGCACGGCTCCGCCACTGCCGGCTGGGAGTCTGGCTGGGATGCGCAGCTGGCGACTCACAGGGAGTGGCTGCTTGCGGGCGCAGGCTCTGGGCAACACGGGGGCACCGGGACCGGACAGAGCTCCGCCGCCGTCGGGCACGCAGCTGGCTACACTGCCAGCCAGCCACCGGCGCCTGGACCGGGCATGACGCCAGGCGGCATGTCAGCCACTGCGGCCGCGCTGCTTCCTGGACACGTGGCGGCTGCAGAGGTGGCGGCAGAGGCTGCGGCAGAGGCTGCGGCAGAGGCGGTGAGGGCGGTGAGGGCGGGGGCGCACGCACCCGCTTCCGGTGCGGCTGCAGCTGCTGGTGGTGGTGATGGCGACGGACCGCCCGCGGCCCGGGCGCGTCCTGCAGCGGTGCGGCGCTCTGCAGTCAAGCCCAAGGCCCCACAGTATGTGCCAATTGTGCCGCTGGCGCAGGCCAGGGCAGCCGCGCAGCCGCCGGTGCAAGCGCGGTCGCCGTCGTCAACCAGCCTGGCCGCCGGCGCTACCAGCGTAAGCCGCGCCGCAGCATCACTCCCTGAGGGCACTTCAGCGCCAACCGTCGCCGCTCGTCTCAGCTCAGATTCAGATGTGCAGTTGAGGGAAGCTGTAACCGCTCTGGCGGACGCTGTGAGTGACGCGGCGGCGTCACGGTCGGACGCGTGGACGGACGAGCAGGTGGCGGCGCTGCTACAGAGCGCGGCGCACCTGGCACACCGGTGCCCGGAGCTCCGAGATCCTGCGGCAGCAACCCCACCTAGCAGTGCCGGAGCTGCTAGTGGTGTCGGCAGCAGCAGCAGCAGCAGTAGCACCGCAGCGGACGAAGCGGTGCGCAGGCAGCTGCGTTTCCGGCTGCAGCAGCTGCTGTTGCGGCTGGACGGCCTGCTGCCCGGCAGCGGGCAGGCAGCGGGCCCGAGCGGCCGCCGGGGTCGACGCTCCAGAGGGATGCAGCAACAGCGGCCGCAGCAGCTGACGACGGCAGCGGCGTTCGCGGCAGCCTGGGCGGCGGCAACGCTCCGCTTGCGCCTGAGCCCTGACGGCGCGGTTCACAGGCGGCTTTTAGATGCCTTCAAGAAGCGGCAGCAGCGTAGTAAGCATGCGGGCGCGCAGGGCAACTCGGACGACCACGCAGGCGGCACTGCAGTCCGCAGTGATGGGCTTATCGATGTTAATGTGGATGGAGACGCGCGGCAAGCGGCTCCGCAGAAAAGCGCGCAAATGCAACCGGAGACCGCCGGAGGTGGCAGCGGGCGCGGCGGCAGCGGTGCCGTCAGCACGCTGGAACTGAACTGCATGGCGGCTGGTGACTTGGCACGGATGCTGTGGGCACTCGCGCGCCTGGAGGTCAGGGTAAGTGTTGAGGTGGACTTCGGTTATGTGTGGTACAGATAACTTGTGTCACCTCAGGCCGTTTTCGTTCTGGGTCGTTTGCGAAGAAAGGTTATGCACCGCCCAAAGTGTCGTGCTCTTGGTACTGCCGCAGGTGCCGTCGGTCTGGCTCGATGGCATTGTTCGGGTGCTGCTCGACGCGCCGGCTTGCACCAGGGAGCCGTTGCTTCCCTCGCTGCCCTCCCCGCACTCCTTGCCAGACTTGACTGCCCGCGCGTGGCAACGCGCCGAATCTGCCGGCGCGTTGGGCGCCGCCGTCAGCACAGGCTCTGCCGCAGCCGCTTCAACCGCCCTGGGACTGCAAGCCCTGCCGGCGTCCGAGCTTATGCGCGTGGCTTGGGCGGTGGTGCAGCTGAGTGCCAGCGCAACGCGTGGTGGCGTTGGCAGTGCGGACGCAGCCGGCGGCGGCGCCGACCAGGCCGCTGGCGGTGTGACGCGCAAGTGGGCGCAGGCGCTATTCAGTGCGACGCAGACCCGCATGCGGGAGTTCAGGTGGGGCTGGACATTGCGCGTGTGTGCGTGTGAGCGGTCTTAGTGCACGTCCTAGACTCCTCGTCGCGCGTGTGCATTTAGCTATTGTGCCTGCAGCGGCGGCGCCGCCATCCAGCAGCTGTGTCACTGCCCGTGCACCAAAAGCTTGCATCAAACAACGCAACGCTCGCTGTGCAAACCTGTACCAGTCCAACACAATGCGCACATGCTCGCCGATTCACCGGCCTGACACCCCGTCTGCCACGTCATGCCGCGCAGCCCAGACCAGCTCGTGGGTCTGCTGTGGGCAGTGGGGCGCGGCCGCCGCGAACCAAACGGCGCCTGGCGCAGGTCGGCGGCGCAGGCGCTGAGTATCGCGGCGCCGCAGCTGGCGCCGTGGCAGCTGGCGCGTGTGACGGTGGCGCTGGCCGCACTGCGAGTCGCCCTGCCGTACGACGTGAGTACCCAGGAATCAAAGGGCCGACATCGACCCATCGCGCATACCGAAGTGTTTCGTGCCAGGCTGCGTGCACGATGCGCATTCCGTGGCACTCACTGCAATGGTCGCAACGGCTGCTTGCGCGCCCTTACTTTCCAGCTGCTTGCAATCCCTGCTTGCTCACCCACTGGCCGCTTGCCAACCCACTTGCCGCGCACCCGCAGCTGGTGGTGGCGCTGCTGGCCGCGCTGCACGACCGCCTGGACGCAGCCAGCGCCGCCGACGTGGCGGGCTTCGTGTGGGGGCTGCGCTTCGTGTCGGTGCCGTACAGCCGGACGCTGGCACGCATGCAGATGAGGTGCGCTGTGTCGGGTTGTCAGCCACCATGTCGGCATGTTCACACACAAAGTGCTGCAGGTCGTTCATGTTTGTGGATGATGCGGCCTGTCCATGGCCTCGGCGCGCCTGCAAGGCTGCTTACAACGCTTGCCTACAAGTGCCAGTCAGCCGTGAGAGAGGGGTTTACATGATCCCGTGCTCGCTGCATGCGGCATGCAAGCCGTCCTCCGCCAGTGCCCCAAAGCTAACCGCGACTGTAACCCCCACGCGCACCGGCCACCGTGTGCCCCTGCCCTGCCGCTGCAGGCCGCTCCTGGACCTGGCCGCCGCCACGCAGCCGCAGCTGCAGGGGCTGCCGGCGGCCCAGCTGGTGCAGCTGGCGGACGGCTTCGCGCACCTTGGGCTGCTGCCGGGCGCGGAGTGGATGAGGCTGCACAGGTGCGGGCGGGGTAGTTCTTTTTGTAGGGCGAAGACCGCGGGGCGCAGCAGAGGGAGGCGGGCGCTGGGGCGCAGGAATGCAGGGGCGCTGGGGAACGCGGGTTCAGAGGGGTGCACAGGCGCGGGTGGCTATGGCCTGCCCCATCTTGTACGGAAAGTGCCAAGTCGACAGTTGACTGACAGGGACAGGATAGCACGCAGGATCACACCGCAGGAGCACACCGCCTTGTAACCAACAACTTCTGCCATGTTATGCGGATGCGCCTGCTGCGCAGGGAGGCGTGCATCCGGCAGAAGTCACAGTTCTCGGAGGCGAACCGGCGGAAAGTCAGACAGGCGTACGCCATAATGTGGACGCTCTAGGTTGGGTGCTCGGCTATGAGGGGCATTGGCGGCGGCTGTGGGTGAGGCCATTTCAGAGATGTGCATTGCATAGGTGCAGCCGGCTCGCCGTGCTCCGTGCCGTGGCGAGGGCATGCAAGGAATGCTGGGCTGATGATGCTACCAAAGTTCAGTGCTGGCACTTCAGGGCAGACATGTGGTCAATATGGTGACAGGTGAATGGGGTCAGCCGCGTCGCCGGCGGCATTGGGGGTTCATGGCATGGCGAGGTTTACACGGCACTCCTCTGCGTAGGTGCGTGCGTGCAGCATTGATGATCGGCGGTGTTATGTCGTACGGTGTTCACGAGATCGGCAAGCACAGCATTGGAAAGCACAGACACAGGTATCTCTGGCTGTATTTGTGAGCCTGAGAAATGCGTAGATGCGAATGCGAGTGCAGGCGGCAGCGGACTGCCTCCCTGTCGCGTGCCTCGTGTCTCGGGAGCTGCGTCAGCAAGTCCTTCTTGTAACCAATACACGCTGGCGTCGTGTACCACTGTACGTCTATGCCTCGAGCAGTGGAGCTGGTTTGCTAGAGCATGTGCTAGAGTACAGAATTCCCACTGATGTTAATAAGGGTGGGGCCGTGGGGGTCGAGGCCTGAGGGTGCGACGGCGGACCCCCGTCATGGCGGTAATCTGCGCACTTCGCGAAATTAGATCCAGGTGCATTTCGCACAACCCATTCACATAAGGTAAGGGAGGTGGGCAGAAGCCTCCAGTAATGTACAGAAGGGGGTAGCAGGGGGTAGCACAGGAGGGTCAGGGCCAGGGGAGGTCGCTCGGGGAGGTCGCTCCAGTGGCTGGTCAGTGCTGCAGCGCTGGCTGCTGCAACGTGTGTGTATGGCAAGCAAATGCTCCCGGTGGACTCGTGCTTGTATTTTGTTACTGTATTCCCAATGCCTGTGTTGCACAAGAGATTTCACACGCGGACCCTCGACATGTTCAATTTCGACTCGACCAGTCAAACGGCGCCACCAAGTAACGTGACCGGCCATTGATTGGATTGAATTGACAACCGAACCTACGTTGAGTATTTCATACACTGTGGCCGCCGAAAGGCATGCACGACCAAGCGCATGGAGGCCCGTCTAAGTCATTCCTGGGCCCGGCTCGCAACACTGCCACATTGCCACTTCTTACATATGTTTGACTTGTAGCGAGGACTTCAGAATACTTTGCTACTTGACGTTCGACAGGCCAGGGTGAAAACTTGGAGCCGCCTACATTCGTTTGCCTCGTGTCTACCGCACTGCCTGAGTTGTAATCCTTTCCTGGCCCATGGAGGCTGCGCAGTAGATTAGACCGGCCCAAGGAGGGACCACTCTGACCTGCCGGGGTCGGCAGGGCATTCTTGACTAGCGAACTCCACGTAGCAAGGTAGCCATGGACATTGCTCAGGTCGACGAGATTATTGAGCGGCTTTTGGACGTGCGGAATGGCCGCCCGGGGAAGCAGGTGCAGCTGGCGGAGAATGAGATTCGTCTGCTCTGCTTGACGGCCAAGGAGATCTTTATGAGCCAGCCCAACCTGCTGGAGCTGGAGGCGCCCATCAAGATTTGCGGTGCGTAGGCATGGCAGCGAACGAACGTGCGGGCGGTAACGACCCGCTACGGGGCCCCTGGGCGTTGTTTTTCGGCGCTCCATCACCAACCTGACTTGTACGCGCTTCCGGGGCTGCAGGCGACATCCACGGGCAGTACTCGGACCTGCTGCGCCTGTTTGAGTATGGAGGCTTCCCTCCGGAGGCGAACTACCTATTCCTCGGCGACTATGTCGACCGCGGCAAGCAGTCTCTGGAGACCATTTGCCTGCTGCTGTCGTTCAAGGTGCGCGGCGGGCTCTTGAACGCTGCTAGAATGTCTGCTGTGCTTTCATGCAGCAACATGCTGGGCCTGGGGCCGCGGCCGCGGCGCAGTTGGGAAGAATGACAGTGCGGCATGTCGGGGGCGCGTAAGGGCGGCGGAGGCTTACCATGCGACCATTCTGCATGCAGATCAAGTACCCGGAGAACTTCTTCTTGTTGCGGGGGAACCACGAGTGCGCGTCCATCAACCGCATTTATGGCTTCTATGACGAGTGCAAGCGGAGATACAACATCCGCCTGTGGCGCACGTTCACGGACTGCTTCAACTGCCTGCCCGTGGCGGCGCTCATAGACGAGAAGGTGCGAACTCGTCGTGTACGCATGCGGCTTCGGCCCCACATGTGTCTCAACGTCGACTCGCTGCCCCAACGCAGATTCTCTGCATGCACGGCGGCCTGTCGCCTGAGCTGAAGTCGCTGGAGCAGATTAAGCGCATCACCCGGCCAACGGACGTGCCCGACTCGGGCCTGCTGTGCGACCTGCTGTGGGCGGACCCGGATAAGGATATCCAGGGCTGGGGCGAGAACGACCGTGGCGTGTCCTACACGTTCGGGCCGGACTGCGTCACGGAATTCCTCCAAAAGCACGACCTGGACCTGGTGTGCCGCGCGCATCAGGTGCGGGTCGTCGCCTAGGTGTTCCGCGGGTTTATGGGGTTGGCGGAACACGCATCGCATGTCAAGGGACGGGGGGTACCCGACTCCGGGGGTCTTGTGTGGTCCCGTATCTGCCCGAAGTGCAGAGCTCCTCTGAACTTTGCTTGTCTTGCATGTGGTATTGTAGGTGGTGGAGGAGGGGTACGAGTTCTTCGCAAAGCGCCAGCTTGTGACCATATTCTCGGCGCCGAACTACTGCGGCGAGTTCGAGAATGCGGGAGCGATGATGAGCGTGGACGAGACGCTGATGTGCTCCTTCCAGGTGCGTATTTGTGATTGCATGATGGGCCAAACGGCGCGCGGTAGCCAAACGGCACGCGGATTTTAGGGCTGGAAGAGGCCGATCGGGCTGCCCATGCAAAGCTTCCCTCAACTTCCACTCACTGTCACTCCTGCCTCTGCGCAGATCCTGAAGCCCGCCGAGACGAAGGCGAAGGGGCGGCGCTGAGTGTGCCGTAGCAGCTGTGGCGTGGAGTCGTCTGTAATGGAGTGCGCAACGCTTTAAGCGCGCAGTACAGATTTAGCAGTGCATGGCCCGGAACACGGGCAGTGCCCGCGGACAATGGGTGGCGTTGCCAGAAGCAGTGGCGCGTGAAGGAGCTATGGGTGCAGCAGCTTCTATGACAGACAAGGTGTAGAATTGAGGGATGGTCGTGGGCCCTGGCATGGTGATGGCACAGTTCTGTGCCACCATGATGGAGGAGGCGGTCCGGGTCTGGTGGGGGGTAGGAAGGTTGACGGTTTGACGTCCGAACGATTCCTCAGGAGAAAGCAAGAAGGGGTGCCTGTGCTGTTCGGCGTCACATGCACGCTTTGCGAACCAATGGCTGGCGCTAGTCCTGGGGGCACCTGAGATGCCTGGTTGCGCCGAGCTTTTGAGGCGTGATTGGCTTTGACCTCGTTAGTGGACAGGTTCGTAGTTTGAGGAGCCGAATGGCCTCGAGTCGGCGAGTGATCGGGCTTCAACAAGCCTGAACGGCGACGGAGTGATGAGCGCGACGATTATGTTTGCTGAGTATTTGTGTGTTACGGCCAGCCTGGCCCGGATGTGCCTGCACTGTGTGGGTGCACGTATGAGCCGCGATCCGCGCGCTTGTGGCTTTCGGGCAGGCTGTGGACAGGGTGGCAGCGGGAAGAATGCGCGCCACAAGTGCGTGGGACGTCAGGAAACTGAATCGGGGTGACACTGCTGGCGTGCTGCCCGCTGATTAGAGTGTGTTCACGCGTCAGCCCATGTCCAAGGGACAGTGACTTGTAAGATCACATTGCCGGAAGTGTCTCAACGGCTCAAACGGTTGCAGTAGGTTCCTGACGCATAATGACGAGTGTTGCGGAACGACGCATCTCAGCACTCTCATGCTGAGGTTGATACTGTGGTCAACCGTAATCTTGACCGCTTGAGGCAGTCCACATTGACCTAAGCACTTGGGGCTTTGCGCGCACTTCCAACATGCGGCGCGCAGCGTGGCCTGATCCTGCCTCACATCCATCACACCGCGAATACCAACGCACTCGCGCCAACGTCTAGGCAGCTGGATGCAGCCCCAGCCAGCTACAAGCATGCACGCACACACCTCGCATGCAAAACTGTGCTTCAGTCAGAGGTAGTCCGCTTCAAGCTGGGCCGTGGGAGTCAGCAAAGCCCTGTTGCAGCATGAAGCCCAAGCAGGCATCATCCTTTTACATACATGTTGGGTACCGTATGTTCAAATCCTACGCAGGCAGGCACTTCTTGCGCACGCGCTGCAGCTCCTCCGCCTGGCTAGCGAAGCGCAGCGTCAGCTCGTGGAGGTCGTCCTCGCACACCTTGGTGTCTGTGTGTGTGTGTGGGGGGGGGGGTTTACATTCATGATTAGTTAAGGAAGTGGTAGACGGTAGACCATCTTGCGGAACACGAAGCGTTACCGACGATGTCGACCAGCTCCTGGCTCCAGCTCGAGCTCCAGCTCCAGCGCGTAGACCCTCCGAAGTAGTGTTCCCGTTTGATATAAAGCTGCTGCATAGCCTGACACGACCTTAAGTTCGCGGCGGCACGGCGACACTACTACGCGCGACTAGTCGCGATCTACGGACGCTCGCTGCCCTAATAGCTTTCCTACGCACCCCGGCGTGTACTCACCTGCGGCGTGGGGGGGGGGGGGGACGATGGGGTGCACTGCGGTTGGGCGGCCGTTGCAACAGCTCACCCCGAATGGCCGAGGCCGCGTGACAGGGACTAGGGCGCAGCATGGGGCGGCGGAGCTGCACGCGGCGCGGTGTTGATCGCTTGCCGCGTCATACGTGACTCCCATTGCTATGTGGGCTTGGCCCCGCCGCCGCACCCACCTGGCAACGTGAGCGTGGGCTCGGGCCGGTTGACGCGGTACCAGTAGGTGGCCTGGATGGTGATGCGCTTGAGCGGCATCACTGCAGCGGGCACAAGCAGTTGGGAGGTGGACAAGGAGGTAAGGGGCGTGCAGTGGGGCGGCAGAGACCTCTGGGCGCGGCCAGGTGCCTGGCGCAGCCTGGCTGACGGTACCGTGCGGTACGCTCATTCACCGGCACAGGGCCATGCATTGCAAAGGTGTGCCTCGCTTGCGCAGCTGCACCCATCTAGGGCGATGGGTGCAGCTGTTGACACCGGTGGCTCACCAAAGATGCCCTCGCGCTTGGTGGGCAGCTCCTCCAGCTTCCGCAGCGTCTCCATGCCCTCAGTCACCTTGCTGCAACGCATGACGACGAGAGGGAAGGGTGTTCAGTGGTTCATGCCGGGGCGGCAGCAAGCACTGCGTCGACGTCCCACACAGTGCTCCCCTGCGGGTGTTCCTGCAAACCCCGGAAATCACCACCTCCCCAGCATCACCGAGTACAGCCACGCTGTCGCCGCTCGCATATGCACATCAGCCCTCTCCAAGCCCACCCTACACGCGACCAGCACTCTTCCATTCCTCACATCCGCGCACCGTCCACAGCTCCATCACGCCCGCTGGCAATCCCCCAAACACCGTTCAATAGCTCCCCAGCGAACTCAACGCAAATGCGGTGTACACCATGTCGAGGTGCGGCGCGCTGCCCAGCAACACACTGAAGCTGGAGGCGCCCGAGTTGGGGTCGTCGTATCGACCCATGGACAGCACGCCTTTGTGCGGCGTGGCACGGTGGTGAGCGTGGCGGCGTGGCGGTGACGTGGAGGGCACCGTTGCGGGTAGGCGGCGGAGGCGGTAGGAAGGGGTTGGAGGGGCGGCGGAGGCGGCAGCGGGTAGCAGGTGACATGTTAGCGCGGGAGGTGTGAAGCGTGGGGGGGTCCAGGGTGAGGCAGGCTGCCGCTGGGGCTGACAGGTGGCTGGGTACGGCGTGGGGGCACCACCTTGGCTGCTGGGCTACGCAGCTGCTGCGGGGACCACCGCTGTCGTCACCGTGGCTGCGTCACTGCCTGACGTGCTGACGTGCTGACGTGGCGTCACTCCTGGCGGTGATGCTGCGGCCGCCACCAGCATGACCGCCGCCGCCGCCGCATTCCGCCGCCACCACGCGTGTGCCACCGCCACCGCCATCGCCATCGCCATCGCCACCGCCTCCACCTCCATGCACCGCACTCAAAACGCCCCGCACTCTAATACTCAATCACACCGCATACGCAATCACAAGCACCAGCAGCTGAGTGCTGCAGCACCGGCACCTACGCCTGCAGCACCAGCAACACCGACCTTGACATCTCCGCCGCACTGCCTCTACATCACGATGAACAAACCCATTACCCAATCATCTCAAGCCACACCGCCCCCTAAAACGCCACCAGCCCCTCACCCGTCCGAACCCCCCCAGGAGCCCAAGCATCCATACATGCTTTACTAACCCACCCACCCAAAGATGGCGTACTCCATGTCGAGGTGCGGCGCACTGCCAAGGAGCACACTGAAGCTGGAGCGCGCGCCGTTCTTATCCGCGCCTCGAGCCATCGAGAGAACACCTACAGTGGCCACACAATCGCCGCCGCGCCACCACATTCAATTAATATACTCTACTGGGCCGAATGGCACAATGCCGGAAATATTTCGGGCGGCGCGCACAGCGGCGGGGCAGCAGCTGGTGGCAGCCGAGGTAGCTGGTGCTGCGGGTGCGGGTCGCTGCCACTGCGGCTGCCGCTGCGGCTGCTGCTACAAGCGCTGCTTTGGCACGTGAAGCAATGCACCCTGCTGTCCACCAGCTCCGCCGGCGCTGGTGTGGCTGGCTGCATCCGCTGCTGAGTCCTTGCCGCACCTGCCGGCCGTCTGTGCCTACCCCTCCCTCCCCTTCCTGGCCCTGCCCCATGCCCCCGCAAGACCGCCACCTGAATGCCACAACCCGCCAGCAGCTCCACCCTGGCGCCCACCACCACCAACACTCACCGGCGTGGTGCTTGACCCCCCGCACCACCTCCAGCGGCACGGTCTTGCCCGCCTCAGCCTCCTGCATGCCACGTTCGCACGCATGCCACACGGCAGGCACGCCAGCGTCAATCAAGCGCCAGGCCTCCGCGTTCCGGTATCACACCATCGCTGCCCTGATGCGACACCCGCGAGGTTTCGGACGCCACTGCGCACACGTGCGTGCCTCGAGCCATCCCTCTCGCCATCCCTCGCGCCATCCCTCGCGCCATCCCTCGCGCCAGGCCTCGCGTCATGCCTAAGGCGGGGCCTCTCGCCAGGCCTCGCGCCATCCCTCGCGCCATCCCTCTCGCCAGGCCTCGCGGCATCCGTCTCGCCGGGCCTCGCGTCATGCTCAAGGCCGGGCCTCTCGCCAGGCCTATCTCACACCTGCTCCGCGTTCATGGGCAGCGAGCGGCCGCCCACCACGTCTGACGTCTGCGCCACGAAGCCCTTGTCCACTCGGAAGAAGTGGTTGCTGTGATGGTGGCGGTGGTGGGCATTCAGGCAGGCCCAGGCGCAGTGAGAGCGGGCGGTGCAAAGTTCCGTTGCGAACAAGGAATGGCGCGAGGCATCGGCGCAGCACGCGGCAGCAGATTTACATGCACAGATCCAGCCGCATATGGGCAACCCCGGGGATTGGGGCTACGGGAATGGGACTGTGCGTGGCCGGCAGGGAACGGGCGGCTGTTGCGGAGTGTCGACAACAGAGGGTTCCGGGCGTGAAGCCACACGGTTGCCTCGAGACAAGACCCGAAAGCCCCTCCGCTCACGTTCGCCGAGCTCATGTAAATGATTGAGCCGATTCAGCCTCTCTGCTCACCTAATGTAGCAGCCCATCCGGACCAGCTTGAAGATGTGGGCACAGGTTACAGGCGCGACCTCCGGCCAGAAGCCGAAGGTGATGTCGCCGTATTCGGTTTGAAATACTACGCGCTCGTCCGACATGACGGGAGTGATCTCCTCCGCCTGGGCGGCAAGGGCCAGGCCCAACAGGAGCAACGAAAAAGTTTTGCGCGCCATGTCCACGGTTGCACAGGCCCCTACGCGGGCTTCAAGATATTACGATTGCTTAACTGAGCAAAACGTTGGTTTCAATGTTTTCTGAACAATATTGCCGCTGCATCACTAAAGGGAATGAAATGCATTTGCCCATGCGGGGCTTGCACCAGTGCACCACCGCGCAACTGTTGGTCTTTCACATTTCCATACCATACATGGTGTGCACAAAGGTGTGAATAACTATGTCGCAACGCATTGCGTTATGTTTCGGGTACAATGGCGCTGGCTACTTCGTGAGTTGCGACTGTATTTACCGTACCGTAGCCATGCCTGTAGCTGTCCATAAAAGCACGAAGTATCAATGGAGCAGCACGGGGCTCGGGCAAGGCAGCCGGGTGAACCTGGGGTCTGAGTACCGTCTGGAGTGTCGACACCCTCGCTGAAGTCACGCCCACGCTTGCATGCGGCGGCGACGCATGTCGACCTGGACTTGCAGGGCCTGCAGCGGCAGCCCGACAACACCGGCAAACCCACCATCGAGCAGGAGCTGGAGGCGGGGCTCCTGGAGGTCGGGGCGCTGCTGGCGCGGAACGCAGGGGCGCTGCATCGGGTGCGTTGCCCGGTTGCCACTTCCTTTCCGTTGGCGCTGTCGCACTGCCGCCCACGACTTGTGGTGAAGGCTGCAGTGCGAGGCTGCCGCATATTACAGCGAGCCGTGCATGATGCGCCACACCCGCTGGCACGCTGCACGCGGCCTGTGGCTACGCATGCACGCGCGCATACTCATGCACCTGCACACGCACACGCGCACGCACACGCACACGCACCCGCCATACCGTGCAGGTCAACTGGAGCCGCACCTCCCGCACCGACAAGGGCGTCAGCGCCGCCGCCAACGTCATCGCCTTTGACGTGCCCCACGCCTGCCTGAGGGCTGATCAGCAGCGGGGCCAGCCGCATCAGCAGCACCAGCAGGAGCGCGCCGCGGGATCTGCAGCCGCCGGCAGCAGTGGCAACAGCACCGCCGCGGGAGGCAGCGGCGCCGCCGGCGGCGATGCGGAGCTGGCGGGACTGGTGGCGCGGCTGAACGGGGCGCTGAGGGCGCCCATCCGCGTGTGGGGCGGCGTGCGGGTGGGGCAGAGCTTTGACGCGCGCAGGGTGGCATGCGGCCGCAGGTGCGCAGGGGAAGTGTACACGTGTTTGCCGGCTGCCGAGGATATGTCAAGCTGGCTGTTTGTGGTGCCCCAAAGCTTCGCAAATTGCTAATGAGGGCCCTCTTGTACATGTTGCGCCCTGTGTACGGTAGATACGAGTACCTGCTCCCCGTGTGGGCTCTGGACCCAGCGGTGGGCAAGCCGCGTGGCGTGCAACAATCACAGCAACCACAGCCACAGCAGCTGCAGCGGCAAGCACAAGACTCGCAGCCGGCCAGCAGTCCTGGCACACCCGCTGAGCCCCCCAGCAACGCTGCTAATGGCAACGCCTCCGCTACTGCAGCCACCACCTCCGGTGCCGCCGCGGGCACCACCACGGCTGAGCGCAGCCGCATGCGGGCTGAGGCGGAGATAGGAGCCAGCTCCTTCGCTCTGAGCCCCACCGAGCTGAAGCGCCTCAACCTCATCCTGGGCGTGTTCGTGGGCGCACATTGCTTCCACAACTTCACAAGCGAGGTGGGGCTGCTCCGAGACATAGTAGCTGTGGGTGGGGTGGGTGGGTTGGGGGTTGGGGTTGGGGCTGGGGCTGGAAGACTCGTGTAGCGGTTTGTCAAAGCCTTGGGGCGTGAGCCATTGAAATGTAGGGGCACTGTTAGGCGCTGCTGCGCAGTTCTGGAGGGCCGGACGCACTAAGCCGTTTGAACCTCACCCATGTCCCCGCGTGTGCGCCTGTACTGCCCTGCGCGCAGCCCTCAGACGACCCGGAGAGTCTGCGGCGGACCATCCACGTGGCGCGGGCGGAGGGACCCGTGTACCTGCGCCCCAGCCCAGAGACCGAAGGCGCGGCCGCGGCGACCGGCTCCGATTGCAATCCCGACGGCGGAGGCCAGGCTCCAAGGGGAGGCCAGGGCGGAGGCCAGGGCGGAGGCCAGGGCGGAGGCCAGGGCGAGGGCCAGGGCGCGCCGTACGTGCGCATTGTGTTCATCGGCACGGGCTTCCTGATGCACCAGATCCGGAGAATGGTAGGCAGGTGGTGGCGGCGGCGTTGACGGGGGTAGGTTGACCGGGGTGACGGGAGTGGGCATGCGCGCATGGGCCCGGATGCTGTATGGCGGGGCCGGTGCACCTGGGTGAGCCTGCCTGATGTATGCGCGGATGCGGATGGGCGACCTGCCACAGCGCCCGGCAGGGGCAAGAGCCACATTGCCGGCATCGCGCGCCACAGTTACTGCAGCTAGCATGAGCTGCCTAGCGTGGCTCTCGGTGTCCGCATGCTCCCATCCTCGTCACCGTTTCCCTGACGCCTACACTTCAGGTCGGGCTAGCGCTGGCGGTAGCTCGCAAGGCCGCGCCGCCCGACTGCATCCGCGCGGCGCTGGACCCGGCCCGGCCGCACATCACGCCACCCACCGCGCCGCCCACTGGCCTGATGATGGTGAGCGCTGGGGCCGCCGCCGCGGATGCGGCCGGGGCACTGGGTAATGGTGCTGGCTGCTGTGTGCTGATGCGGTGTGCTGGGTAATGGTGCTGGGCAGTGGTGCTGGGCGCTTGGTAAAGATTTTGCTCGCACACCTTTTGCGTGCCCGCCCTACACGCGGCACGTGACACGCGGCACTCCGGCACCCCAGTACGTGGCACTCCCCTTCGTGCGCCGCAACCAGAGTGTGCTTTTGGTCTTGTCATCAACTACTCGCTCTGCCGTGTGTTCCGACAGGACCGGGCGTACTTCAGCAAGGAGTCGTACGACACGGCACGTGCCGCCGCCACAGCCGCCATTGCGGCCGCCGCCACCGCCAACACTGCGGCCCAGGCAACAACAGGGCCAACAGGCAGTGGCGGCGGCAGTGGCAGTGGCAGTGGCGGCGGCGGCGGTGACGGCGACTGGCGGCGGCAGCTTGAGGCGCTGAGCTTGTCGGGCGAGGCGTTTAAACTCCGGGAGCTTTACACAGCGGTTTGCGGTGCGTTGTGGGGCAGTGTGGGGCGGGGCTGGCATCGAGGCAGAAAAGCGTCGGGCGCTCCCTACGTGGTCTGAACGTGATTCCGCTTGCTTGGATGTGCTCGCCAGCGCTTCGTCCTCGAATGCGTACATGCTATGACATCCCTTCTGTGGCTGTTTCATGATTCGGCCACAGGCGCGGGCCCTGTCGAGATGTTCCAATTCCTGTGCGGCCTCACGGACAGCGCATTCGGCTTCAGGTCTTGGTCCAAACGGCCCGCTGGGTCCGCAGCCGCAACGGCAGCAGCAGCGGCGATGGGAAAGACAGCGGCGCCGGCGCCGGCGGCAGGTAGAGTAGGCGGTGCGGGTGGTGCGGGTGGTGCGGGTGGTGGGGCCAAGACGGCATCGGAGGCACGTGGCGCGGGTGCGGGTGCTACGGCGGCGCCAGCGGCGCTAGCGGTGGCGGGTCCTGAGTCGGTGGCAGGGGAGGGCGAGGGCCAGCCGCCGCCGCAGAAGCAGCCGAGGTTGGGTTAGGCACCGGCCCTGCACAGTTGGGTTTGCTGCTGGGGATGCAAAGCTGCCAGGTTATGATTTGGCGGAGTTATGCACTGAGGACACATGCCACACTGCCGTGTCGTTGTGCCACCAAGTGCACCACTGGGGACACCCCCGCAGCGCCCCGACCTGTAACTGGATGCTTATCTTACTGGTGCAGGAATGGAGCAGGGTAAGGGCGTGGGGAAGGCGCAGGGTGGCGCGGTCCCGATAGTGTGCAGCGTACGATATCCCCGTCTTACTGGTCTTATTGCCACCCGACAATTACCGGTGCTGATTGCCAGCCTACTACACTAGGCATGCGGTGTCGAGCAAAGCGCTGGGTACGCGGCTTCCGGCGCATCCACATGTCCACGTGTTCCATTCCAGTGTGACATTGTGACAGTCAAAAAACCCTCAACGGCCATGCTCACAAAAGCAGGTGTAGGCGCAACTCGTATCTTACTTCAACGCCACATACTGTGAACCGTGTACAACTCTGTCCAACGCCTACCCACACCGCCCACGAAACTTCCTGTGTCTGCCCACGAAACGTGCTGCGTGTCTGCCACCCCGCGGCTCGCCATATACCGTGTACAACTCTCAGACGGCCGTGGCCGAAACATCCAGTGCGCCAGTGTTCCACGCCCCTTGCGGCTGTTTTGCCCATGTCTACTGACTGACCGGCCCAGTATATCTTAGTTCCATATCTCTCGCACGAAAACAATTGCACTCATGCTTGACGCCGGCTCCATCCCGCATGCAGTCCTGCGTTTCCGCTCTCCACATCGGTCCTCAGAACCGGCCGCCAGTGCCAGTCTCACCACCCTGTGACGAAGCAGGAGGAACAGGTCAGGTCACGTAGTACGTTGTGTCACGTCGGGTTCTGGAGCCCATGCAGGCATCGTGCCCCAGGTCCCACAGACCGCGACCGGGTGTGCTGCTCCAGCCGGCCGGCTCTTCGCGTCCGTACACAAACTGTGACCTCGGCGCCATCGCCGGGGCCTTATCCAAACGCACTCAGACCCCCCCCCTTCCGCTGACGATCACACTCAACAATCCCAACACCAGCCCTTGTGTCCCTGCCCCCGTCCTAAGCACCCACCCGCACGGCGGCACCCCAAACCCCTGCCTCACCCTCCCTCTCGCCCCTTGGGCACAGCGGACACAGCCGCCTTCTTCCCCTTCCTCTCCCTCGGCCTCTACCCCTCCCTGCCCCGCGCCGCACCTGCATACCCTGTGCGAACTTGAGCACCTCCACCACCAGGCAGCCGCCTAGCGCCACCTGCACAGCCACCACCGCCGGCCCCGGCAGCAGCCCCTCGCCGCCGTTCACCAGCGACAGCGCGAAGGAGGCGACCAGCAGCGCGGCGCTGGCCTTGAGGAACAGCGGGTTCAACACGAACCACATGCCCTGTAGCAGTGTTTACAAGATATGATGATGATAAGGAGGAGTTGGGTGGGCACTGATGGGACGGTGCGGATGGAGAGTTGCTACCTTGCTGGGAGGCAGGGCAAGAGCGCAGAGCGCAGAAGCGAAGGCTTCAGGCCGCGGACACGGAGTTGCCCACACACCTGCACGTCCCCTGCTGATGCCGACAAGAGGAAGGTCTCCCACGCGTTTGAAGGCACCTGCGGTCCGCGGGCGCAGCCTCAGCCACAATGCCATTTCAGCATCATGTGCAAATGCGCCATGCAGGCCCAAACCTTCACAACCTGAAGCCAAGCGGCATTATGTCACGGGCATGCAGGCACGCTGCGTGTGCCCCTAGTCTCAGCCCCCACCTTGGCTGCCGGCGTGAACAGCTGTGCCACGACCTTCGCCGGCTCCACCTCCCACCTGGATGGGACAAGGTAGCACCGGACAGGTATGCGATGGAGTTGAAATGATTCCGCTTTTGACGACGTTCCCGCTGTCCTCAGCCCTACAACAACCCCTTACGTCGGGCGGTTTTTCCTTACAGCCTCTGCTTACAAAGCTCCCTTATGTCATGCATGGACGGCTGCCCGCCCCTTCTGGGTCTTCCGCTTGTTTTGGGATTCAAAGCGACTAACCACCTCATGGGCCTGCTCCTCACCGCTCCTCGTGTCGCACCACCAGGCCGCGCGCTGGGTCGATGACGTGTGTGGTGCCGCCCGCTGCCGCCAGGCGCGGCCGCCAGGGCAGGTCCAGCAGACAGGAGAAGCGCCAGCGCGTGGTCAGCGTGTTGTCACCTGCGGCAGCGCCGCAATGCAGGGGAGATTGGGAAGAAAGAGCAACGCCGTGCGACACGTGCGACATATGCATTTGTGTATACACGTTGGGCTAATGCCGACAGAGCGCCACCCACCAGACAACGCGTGCCCCCGTCCGTTTAGTCGGACTTGGTACCGACAACCTCCGTTCGCAGTCCTCCGTCCCTCAGCAGCCGTCCCCTGCTCCGCAGGCCCCCTCCTCCTCGGCCGTCCTTCCCGCCCTCCTCCGTCCGTGTGTGGCCCCTCTCCAGAGATCTCCGCAAGGACCTCCCCACCTCCGCCCCCTGCTGCTCTCACCCTCCTGCCAGTCGTACACATCAAGTTTGATGTCTGACATGAGGCCGCCCAGGTTTGACACGTTCTGCTTGAAGCGCTGCGTGCCGGAGAAGCTCACAAACGGGTCTGTGAAAGGTGGAGGGAGTAGCGGCAGCGCGGCAGACACTTCAGTGCAAAAGCGTCGTCAGCACCCCGCATCCAGCCCACGCCCCGAAACCGCACCGACCAGCCCTCTGTCCGCTCAGTACCGCATTTGCCTCTTCCCCAGCCTAGTTTCAGATCCCCACGCCACGCACCCATCACCACCCACCCACCCGCAAAGACGCATTGCGGATCGTACGCCGACATTTCGCTCACGCCGCGAACGAAATACTGTTCGTCGTAATCGGCGCGGATTGAAGCCAGGATCTCGGCACGGTCCATCACCTTGCCTGCACCCGCCCCCGCCGCAGCCCTCTGCTGCTGTTGCTGCTGGGGCCCGCGCGCGAGGCTGACCAGCTTTCCGAACGTCTCCGCGCCGTACCTGCAACAGCCGGAAGCGGGGCGTGTCAAAGTTGGGTGGCGTTGACAGGCAAGAAGCAATACGGCATTTCCGAAAAGGCCCCGCAAGCACTCACGCAAGTACGCACGCACACGCGCCCCCAGCAAGCCCGCCCGCCCGCGCGCCTGCAGCACGCACGCACGCACCAGACGGCCTTGAGTCCGGCGCCCACTTCCGGGTCCGTGGCGCCATCAGGGGCGGTGGCGCCGCGGCCGCTGGTGCTGGGGCCTGCAGCGGGGTGAGTGGGGCAGCCGCCGAGTGGGCGACCGTGGCAAGTGCATTCGTCGGATGGGGCATGCTGCTGCATCGCATGCCAGCCGCGGGTGCAGACCACAGGCAACGCGGGTGATGCAACCAGCTGGCAAGCTGGGCCAACATTAAGAGATGCGCATTCAATTTTCGGGGGCATAGGCACACAGGAAGGTGCGTGGGGTACCGCAGTCGAGGGGGGGGGGCGATCGCGTGGCCAGGGAGCACCAACTGTCCTCACCATCGCCCCGCTGTGCGCGCAGTGGCTGCACAGCGCGCTGCTGTCGCCGCGCTATTAGGCAGCCATTCGAGCCCCATCGCTGGCGACTGGCCCTGGACGCAACTTGCATCGTTCCGTGCACTCTTGTTGTTTCTAATGTGGTGGTAATCCGTCTATTGTCTTTTTGTATTCGAAGTTCGTAATCGGGTGATAATTTCAGGGAGGGCGCAGGTCCCGCAATCGGGCCGATGGCAAAGGGCCCATTCTTGCTTTCTAATTCTAGTCCGGTTGGAGTCGTCTCCAACCAACAAAGCTTTGAACAGATATCACCATTACCGCGACCACATTAAGACACCGCAAACGCTCGTTTCTGGGAAGCTTGCTGAAATTCCATTTCCTTTGCTGCTCCTCGTATGTATCCTCACGCTCTTTACAGCTTCTAAAACCCAGCTAGTTTTAACTAGCTTTGCTTGCACCAATGGAGGGCAGCTAACACCGGCGATTTCTTGTTAGGTTTCCGTGGCCGGCCGATTCCGCTTTCCGTCGGCGCCTCAGCGACGCTGTGGCGGAGCATCCTACGTGTTGGGTCGTGAGGTAGCACAAAGAGTATCTGCAGGCACAGCTTCTGCAGGCGGGGAACCAGCTTCTTCGAGGGCACTGCCGGCGCTGACGAACTGGTGTGTCGATGGCGGACTTGAACCGCGACACTGGCGACGCGAGTGTGCCACTTATCGCACCTGCTAGCCCAAGGACCGACAAACCTCATGACGTCATGGGGTATGGAGGCGAGGTGAGGCGGAGCGCGAGTCGAATTGTGTCGGCGCGCGACACACTGCGTGTCGGTTCGGAGCCTGAAACCCTAGCCAGTCCGGCCGGCAGAGTATGTCTTATCGAGAGCGCGGAGGTCGCAACAAACCTACGCAGGTTTAGGCGGAATGCTTGCACGCTTTCTATCCCACCGTGTGTGCCTGCAACTCGTTCCCGGTCGTCTGGACTCCCCCTCCACAACCCTTATAGCCTGCAGCCCCGTCCTTTCTCCGCCCTGGTCTCAAAAGCGTACTCTCCACATTCTACATCTCTACAAATTCATAAGCTATTACCCAACCTGCCAACTTGCCTGCCGGTCCGCCTGGCTGCGTCAGGGCCACCACCGGCCGCCCGGCGAGCCCGGCCACGTGCGCACGCTGGGGCTGCTGCCGCTCGTGACCCTCATCTTCTTCGAGGTGTCCGGAGGGCCTTTTGGAACAGAGGTAATTGCGCGCGAGTGTGTGTGCGCGTGCGTGTGCGTGTGCGTGTCCTCACAGGATGTATATGTAGCGCAACAGCCTCTCCCCTACCAAGTGGAGCATGTTTGCACCCGCGCGTTCGTTTTTTGGGCGCAACCGCGCAGCCCCCCACCCGCCTCTCCCTCCGCTGCTCGGGTTACCTGCCCCCTCTCGGCCCCGCCCACCCTGCACAGGACGCCGTGTCCGCTGCTGGGCCCCTGCTGACCATCCTGGGCTTCCTGGTGTTCCCGCTGCTGTGGTCGGTGCCGGAGGCGCTCATCACAGCGGAGCTGGCCACCGCCTTCCCCGAGAACAGGTGGGGAGGTGGGGAGGTGGGGGTGGGGGGAGGGGGGGGAGGTAGGGGGGGGTAGGGGAGGAGGAGGTGGGGCGGGGGAGGAGGTGGGGGAGGAGATAAGGGAGGCGAGGGGGGTAGGGAAGGAGGCAAGGGAGGAGGAGAGAACATGTGGGAAGGGGGTGGGCGAGACGGGGGTGGAGGTGGAGGTGGAGGTGGGGGAGCGGGGCAGCAGTGCGGGGGGGGGGGGAAGCGGGCAGGGGGGGAGGGGAGCGGGCAGGGGCGGAGGAAGTGCTGCTGGTGGTGGTGCGGCAGCCCTTTCCCCCTGCGCTTTCCCCCTTGCACTTTCCCTATGCGCTTTCCTGACACGCCGCCACGCCCCACCGCCCCACGCCTCCTTCCCCACCCCACCCGACCCCCGCGCCCCCCGCAGCGGTTACGTGGCCTGGGTGACCGCCGCGTTCGGCCCCTTCTGGGGCTTCCAGGAGGGGCTGTGGAGCTGGCTGTCGGGCGTCACCGACAACAGCCTGTACCCGGTCATGCTGGCAGCCAACCTGGAGATCTTCTTCCCACAGCTGGAGAGCGGCTGGCCGAGGATGTGAGGGCGGGCACGTGTGCGTGTGTGTGTGTGTGGTGGGGGGTGTGGAGAGGGAGGCTGCGGGGCGGGGGAGGGCTGAGGTGGGTTTGTGATGGTGTGTGTGGGGAGGGAGGGCGGGGGTTGAATGCCTGAGCCCAACGAAATAGGGCGGGAAGGCGCGAGGGGCAGGGAGGAGAGGAAGGCGGGTAGGACAGGGTGGAGGGTTGGAGGAGAGAGAGAGGGGCCAGCCGTGGAATTGAAACCGACAGGCGCCTTAGCACACTCGCAAACACACCCACCTTCTCACGCCTTCTCCCCCCTCCCCGCCCCCTCCCCCTCCCCGCCCCCTCCCCCCCATCCTTGCATCCCCCACCCCCCGCGCAGCTGCTTCCTGGTGGGCATGTCTCTGCTGCTGTCGTGGCTCAACTACCGCGGCCTGACGGTGGTGGGGCACGCCGTGGTCACGTCCACGGTGGCCATCGTGCTGCCCTTCGTGCTGCTGTGCGCACTGGCGCTGCCGAGAGCCAACGTGCGTGGGGGCGGGGGGGCGGGTGTGGGGGGGGGTTGTAGATACCAGGCCAAACTAAAGCGAAACCCTATGCAAAAAGGGCGAGGAGGAGCGCGTGGCCCACCCGGAGCGGGGGGGGGTTGGCGGGGGGCGGGGGGCCGGGAGCGGGGGTTTGAAGGGGTTGGGCAGAGGCAGGAAGACGCGGAGAGGGAGCGGGTGGAGCGGGAGGACTACGCGGAGAAGGACAAGGAGCGGGTCAACGTGGGCAGCGGCCTCCCCTCTTTTAACTGCCCTCCCCTCAGCCATGTACTGTCCAGCCCACCCCAAAACCGCACACACACCCGCCTAACGCCTCTGCCTGCACTCCGCTCGTTTTCGTTGGTTTTGGTTTAGTTTGGGCTGGTATTTACAACCCCCATACACGACCCTCGCAGGTGAAGAACTTCACCAAGGTGGACTGGGACACAGTGGATTGGCCCACCTTCCTCAACGTCATGTTCTGGTGAGAGGGAGGGTGGCGGGAGCGGGGGAGGGGCGGGGTGACTGGGGGGTATGGATGGGGCGGAGTGGGGGTTAAGCCGGCACTGCTTGTCCTGCTCACCTGCTCACCTGGACCTCCTTATTCTCCGCTTCCACCTCCTCCTCCCTCACCTCCTCCCGTTCCACCACCTACCCCCGCTCCTATCCTCAGGAACCTCAACTACTGGGACAGCGTGTCCACACTGGCGGGCGAGGTGGGCGGCGGCTGGCGGGTGGGGAGGGCATGGGGCTGGCGGAGGATGTGGCGGGTGGTAAGCTTCAATTGCTGGCTCTGAGCGCGCACACTAGAACCGCATGTGGGTGCAAACGGGCTGCCGCGAGGACTCCTCTATGCCGTTACACACCGTACTCCCCTGCGGCAACCCCCCAAAAGACGCGATAGCCCCCAAACAGACATCCCTCGCACCCACGCATACACACACACACACACACACAAATTCACACACACACACACACACACACACACACAAGCACATGCACAAACAACGCAAGGCCAACCGCCGCCGCCGCGCCCTCCCGCGCGCAGGTCCGCGACCCCGGCCGCACCTTCCCTCGCGCGCTGCTGCTGGCCGTGGTGCTGGTGGTGGCCATGTACCTGCTGCCCACGGTGGCGGCGCTGGGCGTCACGGCGGCGGCGGGCGACTGGAGCCTGGGCTTCTACGGATACGTGGCGCAGCAGGTGGGCTTGGGGGGGGTGGGAGGGGCGGAGGAAGGGCGGGGGGGGGGCGGGAGGAAGGGTCGGGGGTCGGGGGGGGGCGGAGGGGTTGTTTTTCTTTCCAACATCCCAGGGCGGGGCGGGTGTGGTGGTGTGGGTGGAGCAGAGGTGGTGGTTTGCCAGCTGCTGAGTGAGTAGTAGAGCGTGCGCAGGTTGGCGTTGGGGCGGGTGCGTGTGTTTGTGTGTGGTGTGTGTGCCGGTGGGTCAAACCCCGACGCACTCCTGCTGTGTGATGTTGTTGCTGTGTGATGTTGTTGCTGTGTCCCTCACCTGTGTGTCCCTCGCCTGTGTGCGGCGGCCGCAGGTGGGCGGCCCCTGGCTGGCTCTGTGGGTGGTGGTGGCGGCGGCCTGCAGCCAGGTGGGCCAGTACCAGGCCGAGATGGCCAGCGACTCGTACCAGGTGAGGGGGGGGGCAAGAAGGGCGGGGGGGAAAGAGGGGGGAACGGGGGGGGGGAAAGGGGGGAACAGGGGGAGAGGGGGTGGAGAGGGGGGGAGAGGGGGGGTGTAAAATACCAGCCCAAACTAAACCAAAACCAACGAAAACGAGCGGAATGCAGTTAGTTGCAAGCGATAATACTTATGGGATGTGGGCCGAGGCGTCGTGGAGCAGCAGGGCGAGCGGCGCCGGCGATAAATGTCGCCGCCCGGGCTCGGTGGCGCGGACAACAGCACAAGACAGGCACGCGGACGCGACAAGCAAGGGGTATCTGCCCGAGCCCAATGGGGGTTGAGGGGGAAGAGGGTGGAAGAGCGCGGGGCTGAGGAGGATGAGGGGGTTGAGGGGTGAGGGGCCGGGGAGGTTATGCGGGGGGAGGGTGTAGCCGTCCATGGAAGACGCAGTGATCACATGCGCGGGTTGCAGGGGGCCGGTGACCACAGCTGCCCGAGCTTGTCCGGGGTTGAGGTCGGCCGGTTGGGGTTGGTGACAGTAGGTGGTGCAGGTGGTGCAGAGCCTTGGGTGACACAAAGGTGTCTTTCTTGTGCTCTCTTGATACAAGTCATACCCATACACCCGCTGACACGCACACACACACACACACACACAAACACACTCCACACACAAACACACTCCACACACAGACACACTCCAAACACAGATACACTCCAAAAACACACACACACACACACACACTCCCTTTCAAACGCGCACAGGTCCAGGGCATGGCCGAGCGCGGCTTCCTGCCCAAGGCGCTGGGCCGCCGCAGCCGCCACGGCACCCCCGTGTATGGCATACTGCTCAGCTCGCTGGGGGTGCTGTGCCTGGTGCGTGTGTGCGTGTGTATGAGGGAGGGGGGCTGGGCGTCAGGGTGTGTGTGGGGGTGTGTGTGGGGTGTGGGGGTGTTACTGTGTGTGGGGGGGATGTACGCGGTGCGTGTATGCCGTGTGAGCGTGCGTGTTGCGTGTGTTTGCTACAAAGGGGCGGGCGCACACGGCATCCCTTGCCGAGCGAGAGGGGCAGCGCTCAGAGCTTCTCCAGCTATCCGCCCATCCCTACTCCGCTCGGGGCCATCCACGCCACTGCCTCTGCCATCCCTATCACCTTTCCTCAACCCCCTTGCCCCCTTACCTCAACCCCCTTGTCCCCTCCCACCCCAACCCCCTTGCCCTCTTCCCCCCCACTCCTTGCCCCCTCCTCCCCCCGGCTGCTGCAGGCGTCCATGTCGTTTGTTGAGATTGTGACGCTGCTCAACGCCATCTACTGCCTGGCCGAGCTGCTGGAGTTCGCGGCCTTCGTGTGGCTGCGCATCAAGCAGCCGCACCTGCTGCGGCCATACAGGTGCGTGCGACCTACCGTGGCGGGGGGGGGGGCGCTGCTGGGCGAGGTGGGGGTGGATGGGGGTGGGGGGTAGGGGGGGGGGTAACGTGCCTGAGCCCAACGAAATATGTCCCAATAGTCAAGGAATCGTCGCCCGGGGGGAGGCATTCATGGAGAACGGAGGGGTGGGGGGGGGGGGGTAATATGCCCGAGCCCAACGAATTCGTGGGTGGGGGATTGTAAGTACCAGTCCAAGCTAAACCGAACCAGACTGAGCTAGCGCAGTACAGGCAGAGCCAACAGGTGCAAAGCTGTGAAACTCATGGGGGAGCTGAGAATGGTGCGGGTACGGCACGCGCGTGCTGAAGTCCAGGGGCGTGTGTGGGGTCGTGGCCGTCGATGATGAAGCTGGAGAGTAGTGGGTAGAAACACACGTGAGAAGTGCCGACGTCCAAAGGGAACCGCGAAGGGGGGGGCGTTGTTGCCTCCACGGCAGCAAGTGACGCGAGGTGCGTGGGGTGGGGTACTGGGTGGCGTTTCTCGACTGCTGTGTTGCGGGCCCGCGCAACCGTGCCTCCATACCGTACATCTGTGCGGCGCCTCCTCATACACGCGCCGTATCGTTTGCAGGGTGCCGCTGCCGGTGTGGGGGCTGGTGCTGATGCTGCTGCCCGCCAGTGTGCTGCTGCTGGTGGTGCTGGCGGTGCCGTTCGTGACCGGCGACCTGCCCACCGTGGCCTGGACGCTGGGCGCGGTGCTGCTGGGCTTCGTCATGTATCCGGCGCTGCAGGTGGGCGGGTGTGGGTGTGTGGGGGGGGGCGTGTGTGGGGGGGCATGTGTGTGTATATGTGTGTGAGTGTGTGTGTATGTGTGCGTGGGTGTGTGGGTGGGTGTGGGTGTGGGTGTGGGTGTGGGCGTGGGTGGGTGCCCCCATGAAAGGGAGGCGTCGGGCACTGCGATACATTGTTACCCACCGCAAAGCACTGCTGCCAGAGCCGATCGACACCTTGTGGCCCAATGCGGACGGACAAGTAACATGCGGCAGTCAACCGGAACAGTGGAACACTAATGCGCTTTTATGACTCATGCCCTTTACTGCCACGCAGTTTGCCAAGAAGCGCGGGTGGATGGTGTTTGAGGACATGCACTTTGACTGCGCCAATGTGTATGACGCTAGTGGCGGCGGCGCGGCGGCTGGCGGCGCCGGCATTCACAACTGTGCAGCGGCGGCGGCGGCGGCGACCAACGGTCACGGCGGCATTGTGGTGGTTAGCGATGAGCGCACCGCGTTACTGGCGGGTGGAGGGGCGAACTGATGAGACGCTGCTACTGCCGGCAGCAGCTGCGGCTGTAGCACCAAGCGGGGATGGGCTGGTGTCTTAGCAACGGGATTGCGGCGGGTGCAGTGGGCTCGCGTGGTGGTGTGTCCTGTGGTGAGATGTGGTGCGTGGGGCCTCGTGGAAATGGCGCAGCACTAGGTCTTGCCTGGCAGCAGGAGAGCTGTGCAGCCTGTCTGGTCTGGGCTGGTGGTGTGCGGGATTTTGTACCTAGTTATCATCGACTCCTGTACAGAACTGGTAGGTGTGGCTCGTGTATGCAGTAATAGCAGGATGCAAACCTGCAAGGCGGACGTCGCCTATCCTGACTTCACCGACTGACTGCTAGTAACAAGACCCGATAGGTGTAAATGGTGGTGTGGATGATGAGGCCGACCTTAGTGCTGGGGCGACGTAAAGAGCGGGGAGGAGTGGCGGGCGGCCGTGAACGCGCGTGGCGGCAACTTGGAGGCTGGGGCGGGGCCGGCGGGCTGTACGTACAAGTAGTATAGCGGAAGGTGAGGGGGTTGGGTTGAGATTAGGTGAGGAGCCTGCCCGCATGCTAGGTTGCGCAGGGTTCGTGCACGTTGGTGCGTTGTGAGACATGTGTGTATGGACGGCCCGATTGCTGTTGTACCCGCAGGCGCAGTGGCGTGGCGGCTCTGTGGCGGCTAAATTCCTAGTATAAGCAAGAGCAGAGCGTGGCGTGGCGGCTCTCTGTTAGCGAATAGATGATAGATAGACCCCCATGCTCCTCGCCTCACTAAAGGAGGGGAGGAACCCCGAGCAAGGCTCACCGCAAACGCTAGCGCTGCTCACCTAAGCCGCGGGTCGGCGTCAGACTGACTGCCACTTTGCAAAGTGCAACTCCTACCCCAAAACACCAGCACCAACAGGGCAGGGCCCTCACACTGTTGGGTGCAGCCCGAAGCTGCATCCTGTAGACGGCCTAGGGCCGTGCAAGTTCGCTGAACCACGAGGATCAGCCGGTCCGACCCACCAGACAGCACAAGCCACAGCGCCCGCAACCTAGCGCAGGCGGTGCAGGCACGCCCACCGCCCAACCAAGTCCACACAGCCTCGCAACACCCTAGCACAGCAGACAGCGCCAGCCAGCCTTCGCTTAGTCGGCCTGCGCCAGCCAGCCTTCGCTGGACTGCCTTCGCCAGACTGCATTCGCCAAGCAGGTCTCTCCACTGTGTAGATGCGCCCACAGCTCCAGCCGCCGCCGCCCGGAAGACGCCGGTCCTGGCTCCCGCCGCAGCGTGCCCCTGTTCACGCGCGGCGAGCCCGGCGCCACGTCAGGCCGCGGCAGCAGCCCACAGCAAGAGTCGCCAGCAGCTCCAATCGGCCCTCCGTTACCGAAAGAGCCGCTCAGCGACACGCCACTGCGAGCCCGGCAGCAGCGAGCGCCCCGCCAGAAGCATCGCGAAGCCATGAGGACGAGGTCGACCGGCGAGCAGGCGCGCCACCCACGCTAGGTCGCGAAGGCTCCACGGTGTGAAGTCATGATGTTCGGCAAAGATTGCCAGAGCGGGGGCCGCTCGGCAGGACGGCGACGATGATGTCGCCGACTGAGTGGCGCGCCGCAGCCAGAGCAGTACTGACGCACTACAGCTGACCTAAGCAACGCCAGGGACGCCATGGAGGCGCCACAGGGGATGGGCGCGGCCACAAAGGCCGGCCAGGAACTACTACCGACAAGGAGGGTCAGGGCGCCGAGGCGCCCTAACGCAACCAAGCGGAGTAGAACGAGGTTGTTAGCTGATAAACATCTAAACGTTAGCCCAGCTATCTACGGGTCCTCTGGAAAGTGTGACGCATCCTGTGCGTCGTCGCGTACAGCACGATTTCGGCCCAACGCTTTGGCATAGCCGAATGATCATAGCTTCCTCTATACGTGATCTTGGTCCCAGGGCGCGAGAGCGAGTGCAGCGTATGAACAAGGCCAATAACTACGCTTCATTGTCAGGCGCGAAAATGCGCGTAGCTATAACCTACATCGCAATTCACAGGTAGCACAAATCAGGTTGTCTGAAAGCACGCGAGCATGAAAATGTAAAGCCAACTCGACCGATCGCAAAGACGAAAGCTTTCACGTAGATGACGAGAACAAATATCCATGCATATCGTTGATGTACGCAGAAATGCACAGTTGCGAACTTTGGCGGGAGGTGCCAGCTCGGCGACGCTGGCCTCGCTCCCCCCCCTCCCCCCCCCCCCCGGGCGCCCACCCTTACTCTGCTTTGTTCTCCGCGGAACAGCAGGACAACGCCGCCTGCCCTTGTCCTCTGCCCGCCCACTGCTCTTAAGCCCCGTCGGCCCCATGGCTGCACCAGTGCACCACCCTCCGCCCCCACCCGTTCCCCTGCTGTGTTGTCTGCGTGACAGAAAAGCAACGCCGCCTGCCCATATCTTGTCCCATATCTTGTCCCAACCACTACAGCTCGGGTAGCTGGGCTCATGGGCTAAGTTGCGGCTCTCTGTGGCGGCTCTGTAGTGGCTCTGTGGTGGATGGCTTTCGTGCGGTCTCGTGTAACGATGTCTCCAGAGTCATCTTTGCATCTGAGGCCTGCATATTCAAATACATTTTACAGATGATAGAAACAATTGCGTGGTGTGGTGTATCGCGGCAACGGTCCGCGCGGCGGCGGCGGCCGCCACACTGGGCCCGGTCGGCTGCTCGGAGCGCTCGGCGGCGGCGCGGAAGGCGGCCAACCGCGCTCTCGTTGCGAAAGGGCTGAAGCAGCGTGGGCCCAACGGCGAGTGCCGGCACTGCGGCATCCGCAACTGCCGCAAGTATGTTCAGGGCCTCTGCTACCCCTGTTACTTACAGGAGTGGCGCCGTAAGCGTTGAAGGAGTTAAGCAGCTTGGCGGAAGGGTGTGTGATGGGACAGTGGTAAGGCAAGTTGGTAAAGTCCCATAGGGTGCAGCTGATTCCCAGAACCCAAGGGGCATCAGGTGCGTAAATGTTACATGGTTTGCATGCACGCACGCAGACCAGGGTTGCACTGTACTAGCCATTTTCTTATAATACGCGTATTAATACGCAGTACAGAGCTTTCTAGTACAATACACCATAATTCACTCATAATACGCTGGCGAGCAAGGGTTAGTACGTGCAATAGTACGTCCCATGCAGCCAATGCCCGGTCCCATTGCAAATTCCGCTCTCCGTGTTCCTCCTTAGTATCCTTCCCTGTATCATACTATACATGACCATACTCGAGGTCGTTACAGCTCGCTATGCTGTAGGAAACGCATAGTTTGTGAGCACCGCTGAATACATACAACCCGGTGGATGAGCGGAGTGACCACAACTACGCAGCCTGTTTCGCCTACTGTTTTGCCATCAAGTTTATCCATCCAGAGCTCCATTGCGCGTATCCAATAGGGCAGGCTCGGTTCGCGTATCGCTCGGCCATCGTGTCACTGTTATCAGGCTTTTGGTTGTGAGCAACTACAAACACAGAATTAAATTATGCTTAAGACGTTGCCAATGTTGCGTCTATGTTGCCTCTCGCCACTGCACTGTGCCACCGACGCATTGACACGGCACGACCACCGGCCACCAGGGGAGTGGCCACCTCCCCTGCCGGCCACCGGCACTCGCCGCCGACCCCCACACCCCCGCCCCCCGGCGTATTTTGCGGCGTACTGAGACCCAGGAGAGGCGTACTAGTACTCAATACGTACTAGTACGTACTGATACGTACTGAGTACGGTGCAACCCTGACGCAGACACACCTGCGCACGACTAAACTGCGGACAGCGAGCAGCGCCAAGAATTGCGTCATTACAACAGTACGGTACACACTAAAACAGCACACACCTAACGCGCCCTCGGACTCAAAGGACTTAGTGGGGCCACATGGACTCGAACCCATGTAAATGCTCATGCTCATGCTCACTAAAACAGCACACACTACAGCGCACACGGACTTGAGTACCCATCAAAGCAAATACGCGCCTAATCCTGCTGGCAATACACGTTTAGGTTAAGTTAGCGGTACCAAATTCCTCTCTGCTGCAATTTAAAGGGCGCAGTGCGTGTGCGTTGGCTCACGTGAATGTACGCCACTACCGAGTGTATGGGCCACACATAGGTGGGCGTGGTGGGGCGTGGCCCATATTGCCATCCATACAAGTACTACTGGCGAGTATGTCCGCGAGGCACGTGCGAGTCAAGAGCACACACAAAGAAAAGCAGCCTGCCAAAAAATTAGAAGAACGCGTGTGACCACGCAAACGGGGGTCCAAATCCTGCCCCGACTCATTCATTATCCATGTCGAGTGTCCCATCCACCCATCCATCCTGCAGCTTTGGACACGCTGTGGTTGATACAAGCCTGGTCCTCAAATCCACTTATGAAAGCGATTTAGTGCCACACGGCCAACTTCAGTTGGCGAAGGAATAGTTGGTTGCGGATATGTGCGTGCGTGGGGACGCATGTTGCCTAACTCGGAAGACCCACTCGTAAACGTGGCGATGCGCCGTACCTTCTCACCGCGCGGGCATGCAGGTACGAAAGTGTTTGTTCGGGGTGATTGGAATGCGTCTCATACTACCGTACACATGCAACTCTGCCATGTGATACACTCTAACAAACGAACTAACAAGCAAATCCTGTCTCACAGCCGCAGCCTTCCGTTCCGGCTGCCTGCTGGCTGTCGGACTGCTGACACTCTACTGCTGACGACTATCTCCGGACTCTCATGCTGACGACTATCTCCGGACTCTCATGCTGACGACTATCTCCGGACTCTCATGCTGACGACTATCTCCGGAAGGAGCTCCGATGGCGACCTAGGTCCCCGGTGACCACTGCCTCCGGCGGTGAGTTGTCTACCTCCACCTCAGGAGCAGTGGCTTGGTTGCCCACACTTGTCAGGCCGGTAGGGCTGCAGGGCACACACACACACAAACACACGCACGCACATACCAGCAAAGCAAGAGTGAGTCAGGGAACGAACAGGCAAGTCACTTGCTAATAAGCTTCGAAACACGAAGCCTATGCATTGAGTTCCCATGCTGACGAGCGAACTGTTGGTCCCACGCCCCCACACGCACACGCACACGCGCCGCGCCGCGCACTCACCAGCAGCTTTCATCCTCGCTGAAGAACGTTACGCGGCACTGGTTGTCTTTGCCGTCGTAACAGAAGTTCTCTAGCTTGGCGCAGCTGTCGGAGAGGACGATGCAAAGGCTGGTGGCGTTACGAATCTCGTCCCGACTGAGGTGGAGGTTGGGGAACTTGAAGGTGGTGTAGGTGGAGCCATCGTGCGTATCCTGAGTGAAGGACCAGCTGATACTCTGGCTTTGGCTCTGGTCGCCAAGCAGCGCTAGCTTCACTGACTGGCGACACTCGTTTCTGACAAACATCTCTGTTGCGGGCGGGAAATCGACAACACCACACGGCAGGGTAGGGATGAGTAAGACAGGCACTTGATCAGGAAAGGCATGCAGAGCAGGGGCATGTATCGCCAAGGTGGCCGCAAGCCCGGCGCGTGTGTGCGTGTGGCGCAGCAGCCCGGTACGCACCACAGGGCCCCTAGCAACACATACACCACGCACTCACCTATCTTCTTCATGCCCATCCCGCAGCACGAGGTGCTGGGGTCGCAATCCACCGTGTCGATCTCGAAGCAATGCTTAATCCGAGGAATGCCGCCGGGCAGCGGTGACATGGGGTTGCTGGAGGCGTAGGTGAGCCGGTACGGCGTGTTCTTGACGTTGCGCTTCTTGCACGCGCAGAAGGGGAAGGGGATGTTGCGGCGGGGCGGCGGCGGCGCAGGTGCCGGCGGCACGTTGGGCGCGCGCTTGCCAGGCTTGGCCGGCGGGCGCGGTGGGCGCTGCCGGCTTGGCGTGTTGGGGGCCGGGGCGGAGGGTGGCGGAGGGGAGGTGCACACCTGGCCTTCCCAGCCAGGTCCGCCGGGCCGCGGCACCAGGAATTGCCACAGGCACTGTGGTAGAGAACAAGGCATGCAGGGGAATGACATCACTGAGGAGATTGTGCTGCCTTACTAGCCCCAGTGTGTGGTCAATGGCCGCGTGCCCCTTGCACTCCCTGTCCTACCCTGCCCCGCATCCAGCACTGGTGGGCGCATGTGTGCATGCGCGAATGTGGGCCCCACCGCACTGCAGCGCGCTCACACACCTCGTTGTCAATGTTGTCGTTGCCCTGGCAACCAGCGGGCTTGCCGAAAGCGTTCTGCCGCGGGGCCGTGCACATTGCGTCCAGGCCCTGGATGGTGACGTTGACGCTGTTGCCAGCGCGGCGCACGCAGGCGCCGTCGCCTGCGTTCGTTATGGCAGCATAGGCAACAGGTGAGACGGTGGCGGATAACGAATAATTAGAAACAACTGCGTCTGGGACACCTGGGCTCCAGGAGGCCCTCCAGTCCCCCTCCAGGGAAGTGCATTGGGATCAGGACACACATGCAGATAGCTGCGACACGCGCTCAGACGGCAGCGTCTATTGCAAGACGTCACTCACCGTCTTTGATGCTGTAGTAAATGGGCTGCTGCGCGAAGTCATCCTGCTGCCAGCGCACCCACTGGCAGTAGTTTGAATAGGGGGCCCAGCCAGGCAGCGTGGCAATGCCGCCAGGGACCGGCTCTCCTGTGTCGCCGCTCAGTACGGTGCTGACCTCGTCACCCGCGCACAGGTACTCAATGGAGGACGTGAGGGGGCACATGCTGCTGTCGCGTGGGTAGCGCAAGCACACCGGACAGTCTGTGGGGCAGCGAAGGGAAGGCGGGGTAAAAGGCAAGTTTCGCAACCATGGGTATACTTCACCATACACAATGACAGGCACACCGTCAGTTGTTGCGCATGGTAGGGCAGCAGGCCGGCACCACTACGGTACTCACAGAGGTAAAGGTTGCCGTCGGAGCTGGCGCGCCACTCGCACTTGGCGGAGTCGTAGTAGACGTCGAGGCAGTTGGCCTGGTTCACGCACTCGGTGCCGCCAGGCGTCTTGCTGCTGCTCACACCTGACAACAGGCAGTCGTTGATCGGAGGCAGCGGCGGCGCATTGATGTTGGGATTGCCGCCGGGCCGCGGCGGTCTTGGGCTGGGCGGGCTGGGAGGGGTGGCCAGGGTGGGGTTGGGGCTGGGCGGCGCCGCCGGCGGCACGTTGTTCTCCACGCACACGTCACCGTTCCAGCCTTCTCCACCCGGGCGTGGCACGTTGACGCTCCACAGGCACTCGTTGAAGATGGTGCCGTCGTTGGCTTGGCAGCCCGCCGCAACCGTCCCGGCGGGGTCCAGGAAGCGCGGACCGCCGCACGTGGCAGCCATGCCGTTCACAGTGATGGCTGTGCCGCGGCTTCCCAGGCTGCAGGCCTTGGAGCCGGAGCGGACGCTGAACTCCACCGTGCGCGGCTGCATGTCAGCCTCCGCCCAGCGCACCCATTGCGTGTAGACCGTGGTGTTGCCGGGCTGCCACGGCTGCTGGTTGATGCCGCCGGGCACGGGCACACCGCCCGAGCCCTCCACCACCGTGCCCAGCTTGTCCGAGGAGCAGATGTACCTGCGTCAGATTCATATGCATGCGGAGGAGATGCGTTAAGCAACGTACCTGGAATGAGGTGCATGCCGCGCGCGCGTGTGTGTGTGTGTGTGTGTGTGTGTGCGTGTGTGTGTGTGTGTGTGTTTGTGTGTGAGCCCACGCACGAAACGCCTGCCCCACAGTGCCTTGAAATTGTATCATAAAGCGTCGCTTGCTGTCGCCAGTTTGTACTGGGAGCCACTTACGGGCTGCTTTTGTCTCCACCACTGCCACCGCCTCCGCCGCGTGCGGGCGGCGGTGCCGGCGGCGGCATGTTGAGCAGGGCGCAGATGCTGCCTGGGCGCGGGTACGTGAAGGTGACGGGGCAGTAGAGGAACAACTGATTGCCCTGAACCCGGTACTGGCACTGCGAGCTGTCGATGTTGGTGTCCATGCAAGTGGCCTGATCCCCGCAGGCACGGGAGTTCTCCGGCGGGGAGGTGGGGCGGCGGCGGGTGGGCGGCGGCGGCGGGGTTGCCCTGAACCCGGTACTGGCACTGCGAGCTGTCGATGTTGGTGTCCATGCAAGTGGCCTGATCCCCGCAGGCACGGGAGTTCTCCGGCGGGGAGGTGGGGCGGCGGCGGCTGGGCGGCGGCGGCGGGTCCGGCGATGGCGGCGGGTTCTCCGGCGGCGGGGGAGGCGGCGGCGGCGAGATTGAGGAAAAAGGCGGCAGCGGTGGACCGGCAGGCGGCCCGGGGCTGGGCGGCTCGGGAGAGGGTGGGACTTCGGGGGCGCAGGCATCCCTGACGATGTCTGTATGCAAGAAGCAGGTTTGCGGCGTGCCGGCAAACTGGATGGCGGACGAGATGCCAGCCAAGTCGGCTGGGCAGTTATCCCCCTGGTACAAAATGTTGAACCACTGGCTCCACACAACGTCGTCCAATCCCGCAAGGGCGTTAATGCCGTCTGTTGTGAAGTTCCCACAGACGGTGGAGAAGGGCGTCACGCCCGTCCCCGGAATCCAGGTCGCGTTGTAGGCAGAGATGGGAACCTCGAAAACGTTGCCGGGCGAGGGCAGACCTGCCAGAACTTCCTGGTTAAAGAACGTCGCAAACTGTTCGCCGTAGGACCGCATGTCGTCGTCTGTGAAGGTCAGGGGCCCGACAAAGGTGGGGCCGGGCAGCAGGACAAGGGTGAGGCACAGGCGGCAGGGCTCAGGCGTGGGGCTGGGCGGCGCCGGAAGCGGTGGCGGCTGTGGCGGTGCGACTGGCGGCTGTGGCGCAGGCGACGGCGGCAGCTGTGGCGGTCCAGGGGGTGGTTGCGGCGGCGAGGGCGGGAAATAGGGGCAGGTCTCGTTGTAGTTTGCCACCAGGCACTGGGGGTTGCCAGGCTCGGGCTCCAACGTCGCTGAGAATCCGTAGCCGATCAGCGTCTCCGTGCACAGGATTGACTGCAGCAGCGACCGGCTATGGTGCTGCAACTGCTGCTGAGTCAGCATGTTGGGCAGCTCCAGCAGTTGCCGGTGCCGATGGCCAGCAGATCCGCCGCCGTTGAAAGCGTTCATCAGTTCCGCAGCAAGCTTGGATACCCACGTAGGCATAAGCGCCTGGATTCCAGCTTGGATTGACGCAGCATCTGAGAGGGATCCGAATATACCGCACACGGTCATGTACGGAAACTCGGGAGGAACCGCAGACAGGTTGCCAACACTGCAAGTCCTCAACTGAAACGACTCCTTGAGAGCAGTACCCTGATCGGCTGAGAGCTGGCCAATGCTGTCAGCGATGGTCTCCCCGGTTGCTCCACAGACGGCACCGTCAAATTGGAGCTTTGGCACCTCCCCAGGAACGATGGGGGGCTGCATGGTAAGTTTCGCACAAATAGCGCACTGATCATCAGGCGGCGCGGGAAACGGCGGCTCAGGAGACGGTGGTGGCGAAACCGATGCGGGGGGCTCGGGCGAGGGAGGAGCAGGGCTGGGCGGCGCCGGGCTAGGAGGCGCAGGCGAAGGAGGCGCGGGCGACGGAGGCTCCGGGCTGGGCGGGCTCAGCTCAGGGGTCGGGGGCGCGGGGCTGGGGGGCACGGGCGAGGGTGGAGCAGGGCTGGGCGGCTCCGGGCTGGGCGGCTCCGGGCTAGGAGGCGCAGGCGAAGGAGGCGCGGGCGACGGAGGCTCCGGGCTGGGCGGGCTCAGCTCAGGGGTCGGGGGCGCGGGGCTGGGAGGCTCGGGCGAGGGTGGAGCAGGGCTGGGAGGCGCCGGGCTGGGCGGCTCCGGGCTAGGAGGCGCAGGCGAAGGAGGCGCGGGCGACGGAGGCTCCGGGCTGGGCGGGCTCAGCTCAGGGGTCGGGGGCGCGGGGCTGGGAGGCTCGGGCGAGGGTGGAGCAGGGCTGGGCGGCTCCGGGCTGGGCGGCTCCGGGCGAGGAGGCGCAGGCGAAGGAGGCGCGGGCAACGGAGGCTCCGGGCTGGGCGGGCTCAGCTCAGGGGTCGGGGGCGCGGGGCTGGGAGGCTCGGGCGAGGGAGGAGCAGGGCTGGGCGGCTCCGGGCTGGGCGGCTCCGGGCTAGGAGGCGCAGGCGAAGGAGGCGCGGGCGACGGAGGCTCCGGGCTGGGCGGGCTCAGCTCAGGGGTCGGGGGCGCGGGGCTGGGAGGCTCGGGCGAGGGAGGAGCAGGGCTGGGCGGCTCCGGGCTGGGCGGCTCCGGGCTAGGAGGCGCAGGCGAAGGAGGCGCGGGCGACGGAGGCTCCGGGCTGGGCGGGCTCAGCTCAGGGGTCGGGGGCGCGGGGCTGGGAGGCTCGGGCGAGGGTGGAGCAGGGCTGGGCGGCTCCGGGCTGGGCGGCTCCGGGCTAGGAGGCGCAGGCGAAGGAGGCGCGGGCGACGGAGGCTCCGGGCTGGGCGGGCTCAGCTCAGGGGTCGGGGGCGCGGGGCTGGGAGGCTCGGGCGAGGGAGGAGCAGGGCTGGGCGGCTCCGGGCTGGGCGGCTCCGGGCTAGGAGGCGCAGGCGAAGGAGGCGCGGGCGACGGAGGCTCCGGGCTGGGCGGGCTCAGCTCAGGGGTCGGGGGCGCGGGGCTGGGAGGCTCGGGCGAGGGAGGAGCAGGGCTGGGCGGCTCCGGGCTGGGCGGCTCCGGGCTAGGAGGCGCAGGCGAAGGAGGCGCGGGCGACGGAGGCTCCGGGCTGGGCGGGCTCAGCTCAGGGGTCGGGGGCGTGGGGCTGGGAGGCTCGGGCGAGG